>NC_056739.1:487833539-488133539 GCF_019279795.1 Protopterus annectens
TTTGGGACATAAGAAGTGTTTATAAGGTGGACTTAATATCCTCTTTTCAGATTCTATCACACTGTGTATGTTTTGTTTAGGCTCCTTGCATTCACAGGAGGATTGTGCCATTTGCCACAGGTTTAATACTGGAGCCATTACTGAAAGAAAGAAATAAGCTGGTTTTTAAGTGAATGTTGCCTTCTTTGCAGCTTTAGCTGGACTTCATCATCAAAAAAAAAAAATAAATAAATAAATAAATAAAGGAGTCCTTCAACCTCCTCTTCTAGGGCTTTGGATCAGGGAAGAAAAAGATCTGTGACTGATCCTACTTACAAGCTGGATCACAAAATGAAAATGTTAAAAATATCTGATCCGACCCCACCATCAGATCCAACACATAAAAGAAAACAGACAATGGAACTGACTTCAGCATCAGATCACAATAAAAAAACTAAAACCTTAAAAACCAACTAATAACTAAATAAATAGTAAGGCAGAAAGGAATGTATGCTGATAAACGAAAACTGAAATGCTAAAAAATTTGTTGTTTTAAGTTTTTTAGCTTTTCACTTTTGGTTTATCAGCATACACTCCTTTCTGCCTTAAAATTTATTTTTAATGTCAGATCAGACTCATCAAAGAAAGCACGCTGTGGATCCAGCTTCACCCGAGGATCTGAGGCATAAAAGAAAACAGACGATGGATTCGACTTCACCATCGAGTCCGACAAACAATGGATCTGTCCTCACCATCTGATCCAAGACAATAGTGAATTGAATGATCAGATCCAGGTTCTTCGGATCTGACTAAGAGCTCTGTCAGTCCAATTTTTCTTTCAAGATCTCAGGTCTGGAGGTCCTGTTGTCAGCTACATCAACCTTAATAGTTTCTTCTCTGACTCCTTTTTAGTCTCAGAGCCCTTGGATCTGAACTGCCCGGCTCTGTCTTCTTCTGCACCAAGGACTGCTTTATCCTAGGATCCTAAGTTTGCTCTGAGCACTTCGGCCTTTGAGGTTATGGAGAGAGCTTTGTCTGCTTCTCTGACACAGACATTTTCTACTCCCTTATATCCTTAGCCAGTAACCTTACCATCTCTGCACAGAAAATCTCACCTTACTGCTCCACAGAGACAGCTGGTACCAAGACCCCAAACTTCCCAACAGGGTTATCTCCACTTCTTTTGTTACTTCCCCAGAGTGTCCCACTGAGGTGGTCCCGAAGAATAAAATTTGCAAGAGGAAGCACTTGGATTCACAGTAGCTACAGATTTTGATGAAGGTGAAGAGTCTCTAATGTCCCCTCCTAATGATGATGTCTTGTTTGGAGACATTCTTGAGATCCTGAAACAGAGAAGTGCCTGAAAGTACAGCAACCCTTCTACTGAAGAATCTGTACTCCTGGTGGTTTTCAGTACTGACCCATTTATCTTCTGGCTGATTCGCCCACCGACAAGCTCATTAACTTGGTCTATCATCGGACATGGAAGAATCCTGACACTACCGCGCCGGTTGCTAGGAAGCCCAACATGACATCATGACAGCTCCAGAAGATGAAGAATTGTGTTCCAATGGTGTGCCAGTTGATACTATGGTTGTGGCTGTGGCCACTTAAAAAAAAAAATCTAAAAATCCTCCCAACAAGGTATCATGGGCAGGTTCATGAAGCATTTCTATGCTTTGGTGACCTTTGTCCTAAAGTCACTGACTGTTAGGCACATTTCACGAGACTTCAGAGGGATCTGATTAAGGAGCTGTCACATCCTCTCGGAGTCCATTTTGGAAGAGGTGCATACTGTTGTTGCATCTCAGTTGGCTACCCTACAATCATTACCCAATTTTTTATAAGGCTTATTTCTAACATAGCAGAAGGAACCCATAGAGCAGAGGGCTCAGGCATTTCCATCAGGAGACATGCTGGCTGCGCTTATGTGACCTTTTGAAACCTTTTACGTCTTTGTTTGCCAGTTCTCCCTTTGATGGCACCTCTCTTTTTGGCCCAAAATTAAAATTACCTTGTTCAGGTGTGAGAAACATGGAAAGACCAATCTGATATTGTTAATCCTCGTTCATTCCTTATGCATGGGTATCGGTTCCGAGCTCGGAACCGAGCCATCCATTTTCCAAGCTCGCGTCAGCTTCAAACTCTCAAACTAAACTCTTACCCACAACTCCCCTCTCCCTGTTACCTCATATTTCATTTGTCGCGTTGCCATCCGGTCGTGTCAAGCTACTTCTCTTGAGCTAAATACAGTCAATTTGTTTAATTGCTTTACAAATTACTTTTCTGTCAGAAAAGTTGATCTTTTGTCTTTTGCCCTATCGCATATAGCGTTCATAATTTCCTCAGGTTTTTTTCTGTCCTTTACTTACCCTTTTTACCGCGAGGTAATTTTCTCCTTACCATCGTTGGTAATCCTTTTTCCCTTTCTCTTTCATACCTTCGGGTACTCTCTTGTACCATTGTTGGTACTTTTCTATTTGTTAATATGGCAGATAAAAAGGGTAGTCCAGGGTTTAAGCGGTGTTCTGATTGTGGACACAAACTGCCTACTTCTGATGCACACTCTTATGTGTTTGTTGTTTGGGAGCTTCCCATTTATCTGTTGAACCACCTTGTACTATTTGAGAACTTTTCTAATAGAACTTTGTTAGAAAGGAAAAATAAGCTGATACTGAAGGGACTTCTAAAATCTCCCTTTTCAGAGGCTATTTCTGGTTCATAGGTCTCAGCCCCTCCTAAAGCCCACAAGAAAATGGATATTTCTACTAAGGCTAAATCCTTGCCTTCGTCCCCAGCTGGGGACTCTCACCAACCAAAATCTAAAAAGGCTAAAATTTTGGCTCTGGAGCTCTCTCTGTCAGCCCCAGTGCTTTCAGTGCCCAGACCTACGGCACTGAGGCCTTTGTCTCCATTAGTGATTTCGGCTCCGTCCTCTCCTGCAGCCTTCTACATATCGGCACCGAGGGGCTCCTCAGTTCAGACCATTACCACTGTATCGGCACCGACTGTTTAGTCGGTGCAGACCTTGACCTCGTCGGCTCCGAGGCCTTTATTGTTGACTCCAGATGTGAAGTTGTTAAATCTCGCCGTTTATTCTCACTGATGAGGATCGGCTCTGACACGGCCGATAGCAAAGCTCAAGGTTTGCCAGTAGCTCGAGACCAAGCCCCTTATCCCACAATGCACTGCTGGAATTACCTCAGATCTAGTTTGCCGCGGCAAGAGAGATCTCGGTGATCCAGCTAGCTCGGACCATTTTTGGAAAAAAATTAACAGCAAGTCTATAAAAAGTTTTCCTTTTTGTTTAAAAATATAGTGTGTGTTAGTATTAGGGCTTTTTATATATTTTCTATAGTTCAATAGTTATAAATAGTTATAAATAATTTAAAAGTTAGGGCTTTGTTGGCTTCTTCATTTGTGTTGGCCTTTAGCCCTATTTACTATTATTAATCCTTATAATAGTCACGCCTTTTTTTTTTTCTGTGGGCCTCTCTAGCCCTATATTTGTAATCTATATTACATTGTTATAGATAGTGCCCGGATTGGGCTTAGTTTGTGGATCTTTTCAGTCAGTAAGGACTTGACTAATTTACCTTTTTGCAGTTTACTGTTTGTGTTATTTAGATATGTCAGATGATAAGGAGAAATCCCATCCCAAATCGGGATTCAAAAAATGCCCAGATTGTGGGCAGAAAATTTCTGTCACTGACGGACATATTCAATGTGTCTACTGTCTGGGGGCTAAACACCTCCAAGACACCTGCAGCATTTGCCACTCCTTTTCTTCAAGAGTCCTCTTGGAGAGAAGGAGGAAACTTATAGACAGGGGATTGCTACAGCAATCTTTTTCTGAAATGTTGAGTAGCCATGAGTATAGTAGTACATCCTCCAAATCCTCAAAATCCAAATCTTCAGATAAAGTCAAGAAAAAGGCAAAGATTTCAGAAGGAGGGTCATCGGTTCCACAGTCATCGGAACCGAGTGTACCTTTTATTCGGAGCCAGCTCTCAGTTTTGGAGCCGGTCTCTGAAGTTCCTTCTTCACCTCTGCTCCAGTCAGCACCTTTGGTGCATTCAGCCAAGTCCTCAGTCAGCCTTTCAGATTTGGACATGGATCGGCTAGTGCAGAAGCTTTTACAGGCACCAGGACTTGCCAAATTGTTGTTGGCCCCGACCAGCTCGTCGGTACCGAAGACCATGTAACCGGATTTGTCTACTCCTCCTCCGAGCCGTACTGGACTCTCGGAGCCGAAGGAAATTTAATCGATGGTGGTCGAACCCTTGGAGCCAATACCCGCACCGGTGCTATCGGCCCCATCTACTCAGATGTCCTCGGCGCCAACTGAGGACTCTAGGAGCCGACGCTCTCCCGTCGGGTCCGGGGAGGATAGTCGAACCGATTTGTCGGTGCCGACTCTTCCTCTCGGGGCTTCAGCTCGGATGAGCTCGGCTCCTACCTCGGGCTCGGAGCCCAGGGTTTCAGTGCGGGAGGATCGGGTGGTACTCTCGGGTCCGTCCACTCCTTCTCGTCAGAGCCATGGTGCCTTCAATGCTATGAGGAGAGTTTTGTCTCCAAAGACAATGTCAGCATCGGTTCAGCTTTCTCTCTCCCCTCAAGCTCCTGTGTCTGCTTCTTCATCTACCGGTCCCTCTAAGCGTAGAGACCCCGAGCATCAAGTACCCCCACAGGGCGTCCCCTACTCTTCTGAGACCACCTCAGATCCCCCCACTGAGGAGGTGCCCAGGAAGAGATTGTGCAAGAGGAGGCACTTAGACTCCCCACAGGAGTCCTTGACACCTGACATGGACTTAGATGCGTCAGAAGGGTTCCCTCGATCCCCCTCTGAGGATATCTCCTTTGCAGAGATACTAGAGATCCTTAGCCAGAGGGGCGATTGGCAGTCCAAGACCCCCTACTGAGGATGAGTCCGTGCTCTTGAAGGCTTTTGGGTCTCAACCTTCCACGTCTTGGGTGTCTCCACTTTATGACCAGCTCATGGAACTGATTTCTGGTAAGGCGTGGGAGTCACCGTAGGCCATGGAAACCTGTTCCTCGTAAACCCAACAAAATTATGTCTGCTCCAGTGGACAAGACATTTTTGACAAAGGGAGTGCTTGTTGATGCCATGGTGGTAGCTGCAGCCACCAAGAAGGAAGTATCTGAGGCATCCACCTCTATCCATCCCCCTAACAGAGATTCTAGGGTCATGGATAGATATGGGAAGCGCATGTTTAGTTCAGCGACTTTTTCTCTGCGATCACTGAACTATTTAACCCATTTTACGAGACTACAGAGAGATTTCCTGAAATAGCTAGGAGATGCTCTTCAGGGTACGGTAGCTGCAGGGGTGGCCGACAAAGTCAACACCCAGCTCGCTACCCTAAACTCAGTGGTAAACTCGTCCATGCGTCTCATATCCTATGCTGCTGATGGTTCGAGTAGAGCTGCTAGTTCGGGCATTGCTCTTTGAAGACAAACCTGGATGCGTCTCTGTTCCTTTGCGGAACCCTTTAATTCTTTCATTATTAATACCTCATTTGATGGCACATCACTGTTTGGGCCCAAAGTAAAGGAAACTTTAACCAGGTGTGAGCAGGAAGGAAAGACCTTATCTGCCGTTGGAGTCCGTTTTTCGACCCCTACTCGGTCCTACCCCAAGGGCCCTAGGGGAGGGAAAATGTGGTTCCGAAAAGCACAGGGAGCCTTTCAGGACACGTGGAGAAACCCCTTCTAGAGGCAGAAGAGGGGGTTATAACAGAAGATGCCACCCCCACGGCAGAGGAGGTCCACAGCAGCAGGGTGACAGGGGTCAGTTCTCCGGTCAGCCCTACCAGCGCCCCTGAAAGGGGGCCAAACTGTTCGGCTCTGGAGGCAGTTGGGGGTCGCTTGTCTTTGTACCCAGAAGCCTGGCTAAACATAACATCAGATACTTGGGTATAAAGCATCATTTCCAGAGGATATTTCATTCCGTTCTCTTCCCCTCCCATTCCTGTAAAGAGAATCCCAGATGTTCCACCCAATCTCAGGGAACAAACAATCGTAGAGGTCCACAGATTGCTAGAAAAAAAGAGTCAACCAACCAGTCCCAGCAGACCAAGTTGGATTCGGAACTTACTCATGATTCATTTTGGTACCATTGAAAACAGGGGACAGCAATCCTGGCTATACCACTCGCAAGGATGCATATGCAAATTCTTCAATGGCTCCTATTCGCTCAGTGGTCTTACCAAAGACTACCGATGCCCCACATGATTATCATCATGGATTCTTGCAGGAGAGACCTTCGGTGGTGGTTGACGTCTCTTCATGTCACAATCGGAAGACCCTTTGTTTCACCCCCCCCCCCCCCCCCAGTAGCCACTATGACCATGGACGCTTCCCTGAGATTCCCTATCTTGGACCTCAGCCGACTCAACCAGTTCATAAAGAAAGAGTCACGCTTCAGTCCATTCTTCCCTTTTTAGGGAAAGGCGATTGGATGTGCTTCATAGATCTCAAGGACACGTACTGTCACATAAAGATGAATAGACACTCCAGAGATCATCTGCGCTTCTGGCTGGGAGCCAGTCATTACCAATTTTGAGCCCTGCCCTTTGGTCTCACCACAGCCCCCAGAGTGTTCACCAAATGCATGGCAGTGGTCACGGCTCACCTAAGACGTCTAGGATTCCAGATGTTTCCATACCTAGACGATTGGCTCCTAACAGCTGCCACCAGGCATCAATTGACTCAGGCAACACAATACACTCTGACACTCTGCCATCAATTGGGCATTACAGTCAACTTCGAAAGGTCTGCCTTATCGCCATCGCAGCATACCATTTTTATAGGAGCAGAATTAGATACCTCAACTACCACTCTACGTCTGTCGAAAGAATGTCTCTTTTCCCGCCAAAACGTCAGCTTACTGGTGTCAAAGAACAGAGCTACAGCAGCAGAGGTATTGAAAGTACTAGGTTTGATGGCGGCAGCAATCCTGGCTATACCACTCGCAAGGATGCATATGCAAATTCTTCAATGGCTCCTATTCGCTCAGTGGTCTTACCAAAGACTACCGATGCCCCACATGATTATCATCATGGATTCTTGCAGGAGAGACCTTCGGTGGTGGTTGACGTCTCTTCATGTCACAATCGGAAGACCCTTTGTTTCACCCCCCCCCCCCCAGTAGCCACTATGACCATGGACGCTTCCCTGATAGGGTGGGGGGGTATTTTCAGGGAAAGACTGCCCAAGGCACACGGACAGATCAAGAATCTCATCTGCACATCAATGTTCTAGAGTTGAGAGCGGTACTTCTGGCGTTGCAGTACTTTCAGAACTCTCTTCCTCTGGGAACTATTGCAATTCAGACGGACAACATGTCAGTAGTCTGGTACTTGAACATACAAGGCGGAACCAAATTTTACCCCCTTTGTCGAGAAGCCCTCAGGGTCTGGCAATGGGCTGTGTCATCCCAGCATTTTGTTTTAGCAATGCACATCCTGGGGAAATCCAACGTGATAGCGGACAAGCTAAGCAGGGCGATATTGCTCCCTCATGAGTGGTCTCTCAAACAACAGGTTGCGGAGTTGATTTTCCGCAAATGGGGCCAGCCTTGCTGCGACCTTTTTGCCAGCCACATCAATTCAAAATACAGAAGCTACTTTGCCCTAATACCACCTTCCGGTCATTCCCCGAGAGATGCACTTCTACACGATTGGCCCCCGGGTCTCCTTTATGCATTTCCACCCTTCCCATTAATACCCAGATTTTTACAGAAAGCAAAATCACTGGGAAGGACTGTTATACTCATAGCCCCCTACTGGCCTCGACAGATTTGGTTTCCGTTTCTCCACCATCACCTATTGGAAGGTCCATGGATCCTGGACCCAGTTCTGAACCTTCTGACGCACCCGTCAGGGGACCTTCATCCTTCACTGCAGTCCCTGAAACTAACTGCTTGGCTAATCCACTTCCCCTAATTGCCAGGCTTCATTCAATTTCAGAAAATACAAGACAAATTCTCTTGTCTTCTCACAAGCCATCTACCAAGAAATGATGTGGCAGTAAATGGAAAAGGGTCTCAATTTGGACCAACATGCAAAACATTGACCCTTTCCGAGTTCCGCTATCTTCTATTTTAGAATTTTTGACAAAAATTTTTAAGGAAGGAGCAGCAGCTGCTACAGTTTGAGTTCAGTTAGCTGCCATCTCAAATTTTCATCTTGGTTTTGGTGGCTCAAATGTTATGGGCCATAAATTATCTAAAACCTTCCTTAAAGGTGTTCTTCATATGAGACCTCCGATTAATATTCCCTATTCTCCTTGGAATTTAAACCTTATGCTGTCTCAAATTATTCTTCCTCCTTTTGAACCAGCATCTTCTAGTCATCTAAAATTTTTATCCTGGCAAACAATATTTCTTGTGGCCATTACGTCTGCCCGCAGAGTGTCAGAACTTCAAGCATTATCTATCAGACCACCCTACATGATTTTCCATGCTGATAGAGTATCTCTCAGAACAAACCCCGCATTTTTACCTAAAGTCTGTTCTGAGTCAAATATCAATCAGGTCATTGAACTACCAGTATAAAAATTGGAATACATGCTGCATAAACTTGATGTTCACAGACAGCTCAGATTTTATCTTGACAGAACTAAGAAAATTAGAAAATCAGACCAGCTTTTTGTATCCTTCTCAGAAAAGGCAATCCAGTGGCTAAAACAACCTTATCTAAATGGTTATCTGATTGTATATCCTTTGTTTATGAAAATGCGAGCATGCCTTTAACACACAAACCAAAAGCTCATTCTGCCAGAGCCGTCTCTATGTCTTCTGCCTTTCAAGCTAAATTGCCCCTTGACAATATTTGCGCTGCAGCCATTTGGTCTAAGCCTCATACCTTTATCACACATTACAAAGTAGATAAAGCTTCAAGGGACAGGTCTTCCTTTGGTTCTACGGTACTGAAGAACATACTCCCATGAGCCACCCATGGTTGAGGGTGCTAGGGACGCTACCCATCAGTGAGAATAAATGGTGAGATTTAACAACTTCACATATAGAAGTTATGTGATTACCATAACGTTCCATGTGAGTTGTTTATCTCGCCTTTATTCTCACGTCCCTCCCTCCTTCCCCCTCCTGGCTGACTGTTGACTTTAGAAGCTAGTACCATCCTGGTTATTCATTATTTCTTCTTCCCCCTTGGGAGTTCCACCGCTGGGGCCGTCCTTGGGAAGTGTTCTTCGTAGATATATATAGAAGGGTATGTATATGTTTGTATATATGTATATATATGTATATACTGTTGTTCGCAGCAAACAAGATCTGAGGTAATTCCAGCAGTGCATTGTGGGATAAGGGGCTTGGTCTCAAGCTACTGGCAAACCTTGAGCTTTGCTATTGGCCGTGTCGGAGCCGAGGATCGGCTCCGAACCCATCAGTGAGAATAAAGGTGAGATAAACAACTCACATGGAACATTATGGTAAGTACATAACTTCTATTTTTGTCGGTTCCAGCTTCGGCACCGACAACCACTTTGGCACCAATCCCTGTGTCGGTGCAGACTATGACATCGGCACCGATGACTTCTTTGGTGCAGACTACAGTAGTTCAGTCTTTCTTGGCACCACTGTCCTCAGTGCGGTCAGATGAGATGGGCACAGATGAACAAGCCTGTTTCTCCCTCAGTCTCTGTGAGGTCCACTAGAAGTCTTTCTGAACATGTTGTGTTGCGTCTTGTGGACCAGGCATTCTTGGCCAGGGGTATTCCACCCCCCCAGGAACTATCCTTCCTTGGGAGGTGATCACCCATCTCCAAAGACACCTTCTTATTCTCCTCCTTCATTGCCTTTGAAGTCCATGGATATAGTACAGTCTTCCCCTTCTCCGGTTTCCTTTATGGATCTCACTAAGGAACCACAGTTGCCTTCATGGCAGGAAACTTTTGCTATGACCCAGGATGTCAGCTGTGACATGCATAGCTGGAGCCATCCAGGGACTCCGAGTTGGCAGGCTGAGCCACTTAGGGGAGGAGTGCCCCCGTCCTAGACATACACTCCTCTCCGGGTGGACCAGCCTTCCAAGTGATGGAGAAGGCTTTCGTGGCTGCTGGCAGTACCGGACTGTCTATACCTCCGCCCTCCTCTGGTACACTGGTTTCACAAGTTGCACCTAGCGGACACCGGGTGCAAGGGCTTCAGGACATATTCCCTCAGGAATCCCCTTTTCCGTTGTCTTCCCCAGCTTCTCCCGCTGAGGAGGTCCACTGGAAAATTTCATGCAAGAGGAAGCACATGGACTCCACAGAGGAGTCCCTCACTGAAGACACAGATTTCGGTGAGGGGGAAGGATCCCTTCGATCACCCTCTGAGGTATCCTTTGGCGATATCCTTGAAATCCTGAAACAGAGAGGTGACTTGTCAGCCCTCTAATCTGACCCTTGAGGAATCTGTGTTCCTGCAGGCCTTTCGCGGCCAGCCCCCTACCTCCTGGGTTACTCCACCTGCCAATGAACTTGTCAAGTTCATCGTACAGCATGCTTGGAAGGCCCCTGATACTGTTGATGCTATTCTCCGGAGGTCAGATAAGATCTTGTCCCCTCCTGCTTCAGATCCCCATTGGTCCAAAGGTCTTCCTGTAGATGCTTTGGTGGTGGCGGCCACAACAAAAAAGGATCTGGCAGAAGAAGAAAGCCAGACTTTCCATCCGCCTAACAGAGAGTCCCGGGCCCTGGACAGAATAGGGAAGCACACTTTTGCTTCAGCGACCTTTGCTATCAGGTCCCTGAATTATATGGGCACATTTTACCAGGCTTCAAAGGGATCTGGTTTCTGAGCTCTCTGAAACCTTGGCTGGTACAGTGTCTGATGAGGTCCATGACAAAGTGGCCTCTCAGTTGGCTACCATTGTGTCTATATCTAACTCCTCTATACGATTGATATCTCATGCATCAGAAGGAGCAGCTAAAGCAGCGGGTTCAGCTGCGGTCTTGAGACGGCATGCCTGGATGCGCTTGTGCAACTTCGTGGAACATTTTAAGTCTTCCTTTCTTAATGCCCTCATTGAGCCCTCCTCATTGTTTGGGCCCAAAGTTAAAAGCACACAGGCCAGATGTGAACAAGACGGTAAGACCCTTTCTGCCGTAGGTGTCCGTTATTCTTCCCCTCAATGTGCTTTCCCCCGAAAACAAAAGTGGGAATATATGGTTCAAGAAATCTCAGGGTCCTTTCCGTGACACACAGGGTGAGTTCTCCCCCAGAGGCAGAGGGGGAAACTCACAGGGAAGACGCTCCTTTCAGGGCAAAAGGGGACCACGTAACCAGGGTTCTAGGGATTCTTTCTCTGGTCAATCCTATCAGCACTCCTGAAGAGTGGCCCAACTCCTTTCCTCTGGAGGTGGTTGGGGAACGTTTCTCCTTGTACCCTTCTGCCTGGCTAACCATCACCACCGATTCTTGGGTACAAAGGATCATAACCAGAGGTTATCATATCCCCTTCGATCTTTGTCCCATCCCTTCAAAAAATTTTCCCGACATTCCACCCAGTCAAAGGGAAGAAGCAGTACTAGAGATAGAAGAGCTGCTAAGAAAAAGAGTAATCCAAATAGTCCCTCCAGACCAGATAGGATCCAAATTCTACCCAAGACTAGTTTTGCTGCTAAAGAAAACCAGGGACTGGCGAACAATTTTGGATCTCAGTGTATTGAACAAGTTTGTGAGAGTACAAAAATTCTGGATGGTCACTATACAATCTATCCTCCCACTTTTGGAAAAAGACGATTGGATGTGCTCTATAGATCTTCAAGATGCGTACTACCACATAAAGGTGGACAGGCCATCAAGATTTCTGAGCTTCCGTGCGGGAGCCAGTCACTACCAGTTCAGAGTACTGCCCTTCAGACTCTCTACAGCCCCCAGAGTGTTCACAAAGTGCACGGCAGTTGTCACAGCTCACTTGCGACTTCAAGGATTCCAGGTGTTCCCATACCTAGATGATTGGCTCATTTCCGCCCCCACCAGACATCTACTGGAAAAAGCCCTGGCATACTCTCTCTTCGCTGATCAAAGGCTAGGCATAACCATAAACTGGCAGAAATCCAATCTCACCCCATCTCAGTCGACAGAATTCATAGGGGGTTATCTTGGACACAAAAAAACTGCAGAGCTGCTATTCCAAAGCACAGAATTCTAAGGATAAAGCGACAACTAATTCCAATCCTTTCAAAGGAAAAATCCACGGCTCAACTCTGTTCTACAGCTGTTGGGTTCCATAGCAGCCTCCATCACCACTGTTCCCCTGGCCAGGTTTCACATGAGGCTTCTACAATGGCTGCTGCTCACCCAGTAGTATCCTTTTCAGCATCCTCTTTCAGCCATGATTCGAGTGACGCACAGGTGCAAACAGGATTTAAATTGGTGGATGACACACAATCTGTCACAATGATCTCACCCCTTTTCCCCCCAGCAACCCAAGGCCACAGTGACCACGGATGCCTCCCTGATGGGGTGAGGAGGGCTATGTCAGGGACAGACAGTCCAAGGCACTTGGTCTCAACTGGAGGCCCATCTGCATATAAATGTTCTAGAGCTGAGGCGGTGCTTCTGGCGTTGCAAGCATTCCATCCCCTGCTGCCTTCTGGGACAATTGCGATTCAATCAGACAACATGGCTGACCGGTACATCAACAAACAAGGTGGAACCAAATCTTACCCCTCTTGTCGAGAGGCCATGAGGATATGGCAATGGGCGATGGCTACCAACCGTTTTCATCTAGCAACGCACATTCCTGGGAGTTCCAATGTGATAGCAGACAGACTCCGCAGGTGCATTCTGCAACCTCACGAGTGGTCCCTGAATCCCTTCATAGCAGCAGAGATCTTCCACCACTGGGGCCATCCTTGCTGCGACCTCTTTGCATCCCCGACCAACTGCAAATGCAGCAACTACTTCGCCCTGATTCCCCCTCCGGGACAGTAACCCAGGGACGCTCTAGTCCACGATTGGCCCTCGGGTCTTCTCTACGCATTTCCGCCCTTTTTTCTCATTCCCCAGTTTCTGAAGAAAGCCCGGCGGTTGAAGAGCAAGGTAATCCTCATAGCACCATATTGGCCATGACAGATTTGTTTCCCATTCCTTTGGCCTCACCTACTAGATCAACCATGGATTCTTCATCCAGTCCCGGAGTTGATCTCACACCCACAGAACCTGATTCATCCCAACCTGAACAGCCTGAAGCTAACGGCTTGGCTACTCCAATTCCCTTGATTGCCAGGCAGAATGATCTTTCTTTACCAGTACGTGATATTCTCATTGCTTCTCACAAGTCTTCCACTAGAATTACTTATCTGAGCAAGTGGAAAAGATTTACCTGTTGGCTGAAAGATAAACAAGTAGACCCCTTTTCAGCACTAGTGTCGATAATACTAGACTATCTGGCCGACCTGTTTCAATTGGGTCTATCGGCCTCTACCATTAGAGTTCATTTGGCTGCAATTTCTGATTTTCATGAGGGTGTCCAAGATTCCTCTCTTATGTCCCATAAATTGTGCAAGACCTTCATAAAAGGTGTAAATCATCTGAAGCCACTTTTAGAGAACCTATTCAACCACGGGATTTATCATTAGTTCTGCAAGCTCTGACAATGACACCTTTTGAACCAGCCTCTTCTTGTGACCTCAAGTGTTTGTCATGGAAAACCTTGTTTTTGGTCGCTATTACTTTTGCCAGACGTATTTCTGAACTTCAAGCTTTATGTATCAAGACTCCATACTTGATTTTTCATAGAGATAGAGTGTCTCTGAGAACTAATCTGTCATTTCTGCCTAAAGTGAACTTTGAAATGTCCATTAATCAAGCCATTGAATTGCCAGTTTTCTTTCCCAACCATTGAAACAGAGGAGAGTATTGCCTACAATACCCTAGATATACACAGGCAAATACATTTTTACTTAAATAGGACTAAACCCTTTCGTAAATCTGACCAGTTATTTTTGGCCTTTTCTGGATCTAGATTAGGATCAGCTGTTGCTAAGGTCACATTAGCTAGATGGTTGAAGGACTGTGTGACCTTTATTTACACACAACGTAACATCTCGTTGCCTACTACCATGAAAGCTCATTCAACAAGGTCAGTGGCAACTTCTGCTGCCTTCCATGCCAGAGCTTCTTTTCTTGACATTTGTGCAGCTGCAACTTGGGCTACACCTCATACCTTCATCAATCATTACAAATTGGATTTGGCCTCCAGGGGAAGAGCATATTTTGGTTCTATGGTGCTCAGATATCCTTCCATGAGAGCCGCCCAGGAATAGAGATAGCTGGGGACTCTGTCCCATGCGTACGGAATGAACGAGGATTAACAATATCAGATAAAGAAGTTATGTCTTACCATAACGTTCCATCTGTATTGTTGATCCTCATTCAGTCATTACGACCCTCCCTCCTTCCCCCTCCTGTGGTTTCTAGTGGATCTCACCATCCAGTTCTCTTAGGTTATTTGACCAGAGGTAGCCTCTACCTTCTTTAACTTGCAAACTCAATCTGAGGTAACAGGGAGAGGGGAATTATGGGTAAGAGTTTAGCTCGAGAGTTTGAAGCTGACGCAAGCTTGGAAAATGGCCTGCTCGGTTCCGAGCTCAGAACCATACCCATGCGTAATGATTGAACGAGGATCAACAATACAGATGGAACATTATGGTAAGACATAACTTCTTTTTTCTGCCATGGGCATAAGTTTTTTTTCCACCCCAAAAGACCCTTTTCAAGGAATCATTGGGGTGGTGAGAAAATGTGGTTCAGAAAACCAGAAGGCTCCTTCCAGGACACATGTGGAGGGTCTTCCTCAGAGGCAGAGGAGGAAGTTCAAATGGTAGATGCCACCCTCCTGGTAGGGGAGGCCTGCAACATCAGGGGTCCAGAGAATCTTTCTTTGGCAAACACTTCCAATGCTCCTGAGAAGAGGGCTGATTGCCCCCCCCCCCCCCGGAGGAAATCGGTGTCATTTGTCCCTACACAGGAGATACTTGGGTGCAGAGGATCGTATCCAGAGGTTATATAATTCCATTTTCCCTTTGTCCTCTAAATTCCGGGAAAATCCATGATGTTCCATCCAGTCAAAGGGAATAAGCAGAAGTTCACATACAACGTCTGCTAGACAAAAGAGCCATCCAAGAGGTCCCCCAGACAAGAAAGGATCCTGAACTTACTCAACATTCTTTTTAGTGCCAAAAGAAAATAGGGAACTGGAGCCCAGTTCTAGATCTAACAGTCTTAATAACTTTGGAAGACAAAGTTCCAGATGGTCACAATTCATTCAGTTCTTCCATTTCTGGAGAAAGATGACTGGGTGTGCTCGATAGGTCTTCAGAATGCATACTATCATATAAAAATGAACCACCAATCCAGGAAATTCTTATGCTTCCAGCTAGGGGCCAGTCATTACCAGTTCAGTATCCTTTGGTCTCACCAAAGCCCCCCATGGTGCTCACCAAATGTATGGCAGTGGTAGCAGCTTACCTGAAACTGCACGGATTCCGGGTGTTTCCTTACTTAGACGACTGGCTAATCTCCACCCAAACCAGGCATCACCTCATCATGGCAAGAGAAAAAGTAATTCTGATTTGTGCTTAGTTAGGCATAACCATAAATTCTGAAAAGTCATATCTGCAGCCATCTCAAAGTATAGAGTTCATAGGGATGCTACTTGACAGAAGGTCAACAATTGCTTCTCTACCCCTTTCTAGAATTCACACCATAAGATCACAAGTCAACAACTGACGGTGCAGTACCACAGTCCCCACTCATCTGGTCCTACAAGTACTAGGATTGATGGCAGTAGCGATACCCCTTGTTCTGCTATCCAGATTCCACACGAGGATTCTTCAATGGATGTTGGTAACTCAGTGGTTGATTCTTCAGCTTCCCCTATCAGCCCCAGTTTGAATCACCAACTTGTGCAAAAAAGACCTGATGTGGTGGACCCAGTCGGAACAACTACTACAAAGTCGTCTATTTCTCCCTTCTCAGCCCAAGGCTATAGTGTCCATAGTGACCACGGATGCTTCCCAGATTGGGCGGGGGCATTACCTGGGAAAGACAGTCCCAGGCATGTGGTCCCCAAAGAGGCCAGTTTGCCTATCAGCATTCTGGAGATGAGAACAGTGCTTTTAGCGTTGCAAGCCTTTCAGGACGCTGTCTTGCTGGGAGCGATTGCAATACAGACAGACAACATGTCAGTGGTTTCGTACATCAACAAACAAGGGAAATAGATCATACCCCCTATGTTGAAAAGCACTATGAGTGTGGCATTGAGCAATCTCTTCCAGCCGCTTTCTTTTAACAAAGCAGATTCTGGGAAAGACCAGTGTACTAGTGGTCAAACTGAGCAGGTGTATTCTTTTACCTGTCAAATGTTCCCTCAACCAGAAGGTAGCAGACTAGACTTTCCATGAGTGGGACCAGCCTTGTTGCAGTCTCTTTGCATCTCCCCTAAGTAACAGGTCCTTCTCCCCCCACAGGGGGAGTCGCTGAGGGGTGCTCTACTTCACGATTGGCTCCCTCGGTTGCTGTATGCTTCTCCTCTGATCCCTCTGATATCGAAATTCCTTCAGAGAGTTGCTAGGTTGAAGAGCAAGGTCATTCTCATTGCTTCCTTTTGGCCTTGACAAATTTGGTTCCCCTTCTTGTGTCCTCATTTGATCCATCAAACCTGGATTCTGGATCCAGTTTCAGGACTTTGTCTCACCCAACAGAAATGGTTTATGCACATCTTCCAGAGCTCAAGATGACGGCTTTGTTTCTTCATTCCCAGTAACAGCCAGTCAACCTATGGCTCTCCTCCCCTATTTACAGAATTCTATTATTTTCCCTCAAGCCATCTATGAGAAAAATTTATGCTAGCAAATGGAAAAGATTTGTACACTGGGGACTTGAAAATGATGTGGATCCTTTTTTTGCACCAATTCATACTATCCTGGAATGTTTGTTGTTGCTTTTTGATAAAAAAAAACTGTTATTTTACAGGAAAGGTTCAAGTAGCAACAATTCCTTTTTCCATATTGGTCTTGATGGTTCTTCTCTTGCTTCACATAAACTTTGTAAGACCTTTCTATGTAAGATACTTCTGTTGAGACCTCCATTTAAAGATGCTGCTACACTGTGGGACTCAACTCTGGTACTGCAAGCTTTGGTTCTTCTGCCATTCGAACCTGCAAATGCTTCCAATCACAAATTTATGTCTTGCAAGACTTTATTTTTGGTGGCCATTGCTTTGGCCACACGCATTTCAGAAATTCAGACTTTAGTGGTTAAATCTCCATACCTAATTTTTCATAAAGATAGAGGAACTAAATGCATCTAATAATAAAAACTAATGCATCTTTTTTGCCCTAAGTTGTATCAAAATCCAACATTAACCAATCAGTTTTCTCCCAAAATTATGCAAACAAAGACAAATATTTGTTGCATTCACTAGATGTGCATAGACAATTGCATTTCTTCTTACACAGAAGGAAGGACTACAGAAAATCAGAGCAGTTATTTGTTTTCTTTGTGGAAAAGAAATTTTGCAAGCCACTTTTTAGAGTTTCCCTAGCCAAATGGATCGATAATTGAATTTCTGTCATTTACAGTAAATTGAATTTGCTTTTAACAAAACAATTGTATGCTCATTCTACAAGATCTATAGCAGTTTCCACAACATTTCATTCAGGAGTCTCCATGATGATATTTGTGCAGCAGCAACTTGGGCTTCACCTCACACCTTCATATCTCATTACAAGCTAGGCTTAATTTCTAAAAGTAGGGCATCATTTGGCTCAGTGGTGCTTAGGAATATCCTTCTGTGAGGCCACCCTGGAATTGTAGAACTGGGACTCTTTTCTGTCAGTTGAGAATGGAGTGAAAATTGACAACATCAGATAAAGAAGTTATTTACTTACCATAATGTTCCATCTGTGCTGTCCATTTTCATTCTTCCTCAACTCCCCCCCCACCCCACCCCATCCAGTGTTGTCTGAAGAACAAGTGGATAGAGACAGTCTTGGGCTCTTTCCCTTGCCTTTTATGTATCCAGATATAGCTTTGTGCTCCCATTTTATGCTGTATTTTTGTTTAGAAACTTTTTCTGTATGAATGAAATATTAGTCTTTTGCTATAATGTGCAAACAAGATCTGAGGTAATGGGGTGGAGCATTATGAATTAGGGAGAACCTCGAGAGTTCAAGGCTGCCACAAGCTTTTGCAGTGTCTGAGTTTATCTGTGGGCTCGGATCTGAACCCATCAGTCAAGGAGGAATGAAAATGGACAACACAGATGGAATGTTATTGTAAGTACATAACTTCTTTTTTGTAAAATTCATTTTTCAGAACAAGTTTTCTTATGATACACAATGTTTCAAACTATATACAATCCAAACATCCCTCCACTCTCCCTTTCCTTCCCTTGCTGAACCAATGTCTTGGGCCGCCAATATTAACCTTTCGTCATTTGGTTTAAATTCACCTCTCCTTAACCATTCCTGCATTCACTCCTGATCAACATGAGGTGTTGTCCTAAGAGTTTTCTATACTTGCAACTATATTTATGTATTTTCCACATTTTTGCCTTCTCATGTGATCCTTCACCTTATATTCTTTCGTTTTTTTGGGTACATTCATTTCCTTGCCTGATTTTTTATCAACTTCTGGTCTGATTTCCATTCCTGCTTGATACCGATATGCTTCTGCTAAACTAAGCACGGAAGTCACTTTAGTCTTATTCTCCTGTTGTTTTAAAACTTTCACTATGTTTTGGTCTTGTGAGGTCAGTAGATGTGTATGCAGTCCTACGATTGTAAATCTGTGCATGTAATCAGTTTTGAGGAGGCCCTTACTGTCTTCAGAATGTGGAATATATGTAGTCTTGGTATACACTGATTTTTATAAATCATTTGATAAGCATGAAGCATCCTTCTTGTTTTCCTGTCCAACTGATCCAACACCTTTTGGGGCCAATCAGTCACTCCAAAACTGTAAGAACAGGAGTTCCTTTGCATCACATTCCTGTCCCAGGTTGATGTTTTCTTGGTGCTGCAGCCTTCCTGCATTAATGGTTGCTTTTGCACTTTTATCAGGACCAGATGACATTCTTACATCATCTGAAAAAGTTCTGACTACTTGCAGTTTTGCTTTCAGTGCCTCTTCCGATTAACCATACAGTATTAAATCATCCACGAAAAAGAAGATAAGTGTTTACACTTTGTTGTTTTCTGGGAGCCAAATTGTAGACATGACCTAATCTGTTAAGTAAACAACTTAATGGATTAAGGGAAAGACAAAAGAGCAGCAGTGACAGAGTCACCCTGGAATATCCCCCCTTGAATTTTTATCCCTGGAATAATAATTTGTCCTTTATCATGGCTTAACTGCAAAGCGTTTTTTTCCCATGTGCAGGCTACCAGATTAGCCTGTATTTCCTTTCATTTCTCAGTCCTACATTCCTTTGTATCGATTCCTGACATTTTTTTCATTCCCTTCTCCTCATGACTTTCCTCTCTTTTATTATACCATTGAGGGCTGTCAGGCCTTGCATCTTTTCAAAATTGCCTGCTTTTCTAATGTCATAACTAGCACAATTATTTCTTTCTCTTCTTTTGGCATTTTACCTTCATATCCTGGTATGAATATTTTTTGTGACTTCCTCTATAATTGGCCATCTCTTTTTAAGTAGCATCTATAAATCTCTCTTGAATCCTTCCAAGATCTTTCACTTCCAGAATATCTGTATGTGTGTGCCTGCCCCTTCCCCACATTTCCAGCAGATTTCCTGTATGTATATTAGCTAGTTGTGCAGGAGTGCGAAAATATGTATGCAAACATTTCCATGCGATAATTTTAAATCTTCTGTCTGTAGTGATATATCTTGGGAGCTTTATTATCTCCTTCCACTCTGCTTCTTCAATTAGTGTACTTATTTTCCTGTCTGTTGCCTTTTTTGCTTTTCTTTCTTATTTTCCGTTCGTAGACAGTTATTGACAGTTTTCACCAGCCTTACTTTCGTTATTCCCATATTTCTTCTCAACTGTATCTCTTGAACATATCCTCCCTTTCCACCGACTTTTACCCCCCCCCCCCCCACGATACTCCCATACCAGACCGTCTTCTAGTTGAAACTCCTTTTTTTATTTCATTCCACATTTTCATTGTTTCCATTTGTTGTATGGTGGGCCAGTGTCTAACTCTTTTTTTTTTTTTTTTGCTTGCCATCCGTATATTGTGTTGTTGTTGTTGTTCTAACAAATGTTGACATTTGAACTACCCCTAATTGGGATCATGAGCTCTATCCATTTTTCCATTCTGAGTCTTTCCATCTCCTACTAAGTATTCCAACCTTCTCTTGCCCAATCTAACTGAATTTGTCTTACCAGTGTTTCTAATACCTCTGCAATATCCTCCATTCTCTTTCAATTCTCGCCCGTGTCCTTAGCTATTACTTTTTGTTGTACCCAATGAAGAAAATCCATTCCAGTAGTATCAAGGCACATTCTACTACAACCTTGGCATTTTTGATAGCATACTGGAAAGGAGTAGACTATAAAACCATTCTGGAGGCAGGCCATTGGTCCTCTGTATGTGAATAAAGCATTGTAAGCTGGATTCCTTTTCCAGATCCAGGACTGAGTTTGTTAAGACCATTCTCCAGGGACTTCTAGACCCGTATCCTTTCTCCTCCGAGGATGAATAGGCTTTGTCAGTCAACCCATATAGCCTAAAGGCTACTGCAGCAGTAAGACTGATGAACGTAGTACAGTTGTGTTAGTTGCACTTAATATAACAGTAGATGTTCAAATGCCAAACCACTGCAGTGTAACTATACCTACCCTCCATCCCCCTACATATATATATATATTATATATATATATATATATATATATATATATATATATATATATATATATATATATATATATATATATATATATATATATATATATATGTATATATATATATATATATATATATATATAGTTGTAGTTGTTGGGATATAAAGTTTATTATCTACTGTTATATCTGTAGAGGTTCTGGATGAGTAAGCTATTTCTCTCTTTAGGGATAAGAAAATTCTGAAGATTTCTACTCTCTGACCACTGATTTCCTCCAGGTAATTCGCCAATCAGCAGTCAGAGATTAGGTTTGGGAGGGCGACAGAGCTTTGTGATACTGGTTGGTTGTTGTGTACTAGGCAGGATGCAACTCACATAGCCAAAATCCTGCTGCAGCAGTGAAGAATTTAAACAACTACTGTTATGGTAAGTGCAACTTGCACAACTGCACTTTTCAATTGGTTGTGCTTTGCAGCAGGCTTCATGGTTCATCTAGCCTGTCTGTAAACTAAATAAGTAAGTCAAAACAGAAGTTAGTGGGGGAAGAGAAAGCCCTTCTCATCTTTGCCATGCATTGCAAGCTTAGGTTATATTTAAATCAAATGTATGAGTAGCAGCCAGCATCTTTGAGTAGATGAATAAGGCCATGACTATGGCCCAGCTGACCTGGGTTCGAGTAGTGACTCAGGCCTCAAAGGCATTTGCAAGAGAGGATGGAAGTGCCCATCCTCTGGGGGGGGGGAGTATGTGCTTGGGCCACATGATGTATTTATTTTTTCCCTAGTAGAGATCATGGAAACAGCCATGAAGTGCTACCTGAGGGTGGTTGAGTCATCCTGTTGAAATCAGCCTCTTGCAGAAGGGAGGGACAATCTATCATTGATGCCTAAATTGTATCTCACCCTCAGAGTGTTACTGTGTCTGTGGGGGGACAAGGATGATATGAAAAAAAATTTAAGTCTGGGAGAATAAGGAGTGGGGTGAGACCTGTTAATGAACGAGGGTGCTGTGCCCAGCTGTGAGAAGGAAAAAAGTGTGCAAAAACTATATGAGTAACAGAAAATGGAACTGCTTTTTGTCTCCCTGGCATTTGGGGGTCTGATAGTTACTTAACAAATCTTTTACCAAGTGTAATGCTAGGAATATTAGCTTTTGTGTTCAGGCAGATCATTTGATCTTCAACCTGTGGGTTACGGATCAGTGTCAGATCCGATCCGGCAGCTTTTACTAGCATCTGCTCTGAGCTCCAAACTCCTCCCCTTACCCATAATACACCTCCACTGCCTTCCATCCCCAGATCTCATTTGCCACGAATAAGTTATGCGTTGTGATCTCTTGAGTTCCAACTTTGTCAAGTGGGTAAAAACCTTTGAATATATTTTTTCTTTAAAAATTGTTAGCTAGTGTTAGTATAGGTTCCCCTTTCTCCTCCCCTTGCTTGGTACATTGAGTTATAGAGTTTCAGGCTAGTTAGAGTAGTTTGTATTGTGTGGATTTTTGCTTCTCCTCCTCCCCCTCAGTGTTTTCTGTGTATAAGTGTGGTGAGGGTGTGTGTGTGTCAGTAAGAAAGAAACTACTTTTTTTCTCAAGTTTTCTTTCACTGATAGCATGGCTGACAAGCCTATTTTCATCTGAGTGTGGACTGCAGTATATGTGCGGACTTCAACCCCCGCACTGTTAAGGATAGGAAGGCCAAGTTGGCCCTCAAAGGCCTCCTTTCCCCTTCAGAGACTGTTTCCTCATCTCCAGCTTCGGTCACAGTGGCTGCGCCTCTCCTTCCTCTCTTCTCCTGGCTTCTCCTCCCTCCCAGGCTGGGACTCAACCTCCTGTACAAAAGCCTGTGGAAGCAGAGCGGAAAAGGGGCAGAGAGAAGGAGAGAGAGTTGAAGGCGAGGGAAAAGTGAAAGAGGTCTCAGGACCTCCCTTCTCCTATCAAAACAACATGGATCCGTGACTCCCCTCCGCTCCAATCTCCTAGGTTCTCCCCAGAGCTGGAGGAGACACGTTGAGCTTCTAGGGCCTCGGTGCCCCGACCTGCCAGGTCAGAGTCTGTGGCCTCGTCGAGGTCCACCCGGTCCTTGTCTGAAGTTGATATGGATAAAATGATGATGAGGTTTATCCATGCAAAGATCCAGATGGGGCCCTTGCCCAGCCCCCTCTCCCTCAGGAGAGGGGAGCTAACTTCCTTTTTTCCAGCCGATATCTCCTTCTCCTATCCAACCTTCGCATTCAGAGTGTTCGGATCTGAGGATGGCTTTGGTCAGGGGATCAGCGCCCACGGTGCTTGCTTCCTCAATGCCAATAGCTGCCTGGAGTGTGTCGGATGCGATCAGCTCAGATCCGAGCCGCTGTCGGAGCCGGAGCTTGGGTGTTGGATCCGAGGGAGTGGAACTTTTTTCATTGGCTCCGCCTTTGTCGGGCCAAGTTCCCTCCCTCAGAGCTCTGTCCACTTTGGGCCCGGCTCCGATTCTTTCGTCAGACCAGGGGAGACCGGCCTCCTTATTGGTTTCTCAGGAGGTTCGCTCTCCTTCGGCGGTTTTCGTGGTAGAAAGGGTTCTCTCCACTGTGCCAACGGGGAGGTCGGTCTGCTCTCAAACTTTCTGATGAATCTGTGTTCCTGGAGGCTTTCGGCACGGGCCCATCTACTTCTGGGTGTCCCCTCCCGCGGATCCTTTGGTGGATTTGGTCACCTCGTGGGCATGGAAGGAACCGGACACCATGGAACCAATTCCAAAGAGACCCAACAAGATTTTAAGCCCACCCATAGACAGACCAGTATGGAACAAGGGCTCCTCTGTAGACGCTATGGTGGTAGCAGCAGCCACAAAGAAGGAACTTGCTCAGAAAAGTTCCGCGGTTCATCTTCCTGACTGAGAGTCACGGATGATGGACCGCCTAGGGAAGTGGGTTTACACTTCAGCTACCTTTTCGATTAGGGCGCTGAACTACCTGGCCCATGTCACCAGACTCCAACTCTACCTGGTAAAGGAGCTGGAGGAGTCACCCCCCAAGTCCATGTTGCAGGAGGACAAGGCTTTGTTCTCCGTGAGGATAGCCACTTTAAAAGCAGTCTCTAACACGTCTATGCGACTCCTTTCACATGCTATGAAAGGAGCAGCTAGGGCAGCTGGGTCCGGCATGTCCATGAGGCGCAACGCCTGGCTCAGGTTATGTCAATTTTCAGCACCCTTCAAGGCGTCCTCTGTCAGTGCCCCTTATGATGGCTCTACTGTCTTTGGTAAGACCATCAAATAGACATTAGTCCAGAGTAAGAAGGACGGGAAGACACTGTCTGCTATTGGGATCTGCTTCTCAAACCCTCAAAGGTCCTTTTCCCAGAACTAGAGAGGGCAACAGAAGATGTGGTTCCGGAAGTCAAAGTATTCCCGGGACACTCAGGGGTCTTCCTCCTCAAGAGCCAGAGGGGGACAGAATGGACACCAGCCTAGAGGCAGAGGGGGTCTGAGGAATTTTGGATCTTGAGAACCTTTCTCGGACAGACCCGGGCAGCACCCCTGAGGGGTTGCCCAACTGCTGTACTCTGGAAGCAATCGGGGGATGATTGTTCTTGCACCTAGCGGTATGGGAGTCCATAACAGACCGCTGAATGCTTCAGATCATATCCAAGGATACTCTATCCCCTTTGTGGGTTCCCTCAAATCTCCCAGACACCTCCCGGACGTACCACCCATGCAGAGGGAGGCAGCAGCACAGGAAATTTCCAAGCTGCTAGAAAAATGAGCCATCAAAACCATCCCCCCAGATCAGTCTGGATCGGGCTTTTACTCCAGGTGCTAAATAACATGGGGGAGGTCCAGTCTGGATCTGTCTACCCTGAACCTGTCAGGTGCCAAAGAGAAGTTCCGGATGGTCACATTACAGTCCATCATGCCATAACTGGATGTGCTTGTTAGACCTCCAGGATGCTTACTATCACATAAAAATGCACAGAAGCTCCAAGGGGGTTCTTCCACTTCCGGCTAGGAGTCAATCATTACCAATTTTTGAGCCCTACACTTTGGTCTCACCACAGCCCCCAGGGTGTTTACCAAAATGATGGCGGTGGTAGCAGCTCATCTGAGGCTTCAGGGGATTCAGGTCTATCCGTATCTGGACGATTGGCTCCTCACTACTGCCACTAGGCATCTACTCTCCCAAACCAGAGTTTATTTCTTGACTTGCCCTGAGTGTGGGGATCACAGTCAATGCATCCAACTCTCTTCTAGATCCTGTACAAGTGATGGACTACATTGGTGCCAGGATAGATACTCTTTCGTGCAAAATCTTCCTGACCTCGGAGAGAGTTCGAAACCTGAAGATGCATGTCTCCCTGATCTACCACTCTCATCTCCCAATGGCAGAATCTGTGTTGAGGGCCTTAGGCTCGATGGGACAACCATAACTCTTCTTCCATGTGCCTGGTTACACATGAGAATTCTACAGTGGACCCTAGCTGTACAGTGGTCCCTGTTGGAACTACTATTGGCATATCCAGTTCAACTCAGTCAAGTCTGTCAGTCATCCCTCATATGGTGGCTGTGCTCTGGACATTTTGGAGGGATGACCCTTTGTTCCAGCCCCAGCCCAAGCCACAGTGACCATGTATGCCTCCCAACTTGGGTGGGGGGGGCATTGTTCAGGCAGGACAGTCCAAGGCCTGTGGTCCCCCATAGAGACCAGCTTGCACATAAATGTCCTAGAGATGAGGGTGGTCCTACTAGCATTGCAGGCCCTTCATGCCTTGCTTCCACTGGGACCAATTGCAATTCAGTCAGACAACATGTCAGTAGTCTTGTATATCAACAAACAGGGAGGGACCAGATCTTACCCCCTTTGTTGGGAGGCCATGAGAGTGTGGGAATGGGCGATCTCCACCAATCGCTTTCTCATCGCAATGCACATTCCGGGGTGGTCCAACATCCTAGCAGACAGGCTAAGGCGGACCATTCTGATGCCTTACGAGTGGTCTCTGAATCTGTCAGTAGCGGAACAGATCTTCAATGAATGGGGTCAACCTTGCTGCGATCTTTTCACATCTCCTTCCAACGCGAAGTGCAGCAAGTTTTTTGCTCTGAACCCCCTGCCGGGGGTGTCCCCCAGAGACGTTCTAGCTCATGCTTGGCCTCGCGGTTTTCTGTATGCTTACCTGCCAGTACCTCTTACTCCAAGGTTTCTACAGAAAGCTCGTCGACTGGGGAGCAAAGTGATCCTCATTGCCCAATTTTGGCCTCGCCAGGTATGGCTTCCCTTCCTTTGGTCTCACCTTCTGGCTCCGCCTTGGATCCTAGATCCCATTCAGGATCTAATTTCTCACCCTTCAGGGGTGCCTCATCTGAATCTGGACAGTCTGAAGTTCACAGCCTGGCTGCTCCAGTTTCCGTGATTGCTAGGATTCCTGGACTCTCTTCCTGAGTTAGATCTATTTTGGTGGCTGCTCATAATTCTTCGGCCAGGAAGGTTTATTGCAGCAAGTGGAAACGTTTTTCCTTTTGGGCCTCTCAAAGGAGTTTAGACCCTTTTACAGCTCCTATTTCCTCCATTTTTGATTTTCTAGCTGATATATTTCAACACGGAGCTAGACGTTCTTCATGTTTCACTGTTGCAGTCATCAATTTTGGGTTATCTGCTTGCAGTAGCCCTCAGTTGGCCTGATTAACAAAGTCTTGGGTCCTTTGTCAGTTGCTGTCCCTTCTTCCATGACGTCAGGTCGTCAGGGGTATAAAACATGCAGCCGATGCCATTACATCAGTCTTTCTTGCCATGCGGTGCCCGAAGCAGAAGCAGTTCACAAGTGCCGGTCGGCCGACTCCTGAAATTTTTGTCTTCAAGTTTCAGAACCGAAGTCTTCAACTAAAGCTAAGTACCCCGTTGGGGAAACCTTTTCTTGCTCCTTACCAATGTCAGTAAAAGTTAATAATTGCATTACTTGTGGAAAGCAAATACCTCATAAAGATTTTCATTCGTACTGTATTCCTTGCCTAGGCCCTGACCACGATGTACCATGCTGTCGGTTTTGTGCTTTATTTAATCAGTGCACTATCCGTCGTCTGTATTTTTTTGCCTCTAAATATTTTGGTTCTCGGTTTAATTATCCAGAAATGTCATTGGTTAGCCATTCGACTACCAGGATTCCAAAAAAACACAAGGATAAAGACAGAGACAGGCAGCCGAGGTCCAAAACTGCAGACGCTTTTCCTAAGCCAGTCGCCGGTTAACCGGTACTCAGCAAGGCACTTTTGCAGCCCCTGATACCCGCTACTTCTGATTCGCAGGCCTCTACTGAGACCCATTCGGAGTCCAGTATGCCGCGAGATGCTTCAACTATGGAACCCGCGGATGTCTCTAACTTGGATGGGTCCATAGCCGCTGTGCAGGCACTGGCTTCTGAGGTTGTATTCAGACCTACCGACTTGCATATTAAACTGACGCCTCCTCCTTCTTTTAGGCCTAAATCTCAAACCATGCCTAAAAAAACGATGCTCAGGCCCCTATGCCTAAAAAACAAGTGATAAGAATGGCTGAAGATCTTATAACTTTAATCAGGGGAAGCCAGCCTCACCCCTTCTAAGAGATCTAGGACTGAAGTTGTTTATGAATCTTCTGTCCAGGATTCTGATTTTTCTGATTCCTCTGATGATCTGGATTTGCCCTTATCTACTTATGAGGATTCTGATGCAGAGGACTGTATTCCCTCTGCTTCCCCTCCAGAGGATTTTTCTTTTGGTGAAACTTTACATACTCGAAGGGAGCATTTCCACTGGGAAAGCCAGGATTTTTCTGATTCAAAAAAGAGGCTTAGGGATATGTTCTTCGTGTTTTACTGTTGCAGTTATTACATTTGGTTTATCTGCTTGTAGGTAGCCCTCAGTCGGCCTGATTAACAAAGTCTTGGGTTCTGCGTCGGTTGCTGTCCCTTCTTCCATGACGTCAGGTTGTCCGTGGTATAAAACATGCAGCTGATGCCATTACATCAGTCTTTCTTGCCGTGCAGTGCCCGAAGCAGAAGCAGTTCGCAAGTGCCGGTCGGCCGACTCCTGAAAATTTCGTTTTCGAGTTTCAGAACCGAAGTCTTCAACTAAAGCTAAGTACCCCATTGGGGAAACTTTTTCTTGCTCCCTTCCGATGTCAGTAAAATTAATAATTGCATTACTTGTGGAAAGCAAATACCTCATAAAGATTTTCATTCGTACTGTATTCCTTGCCTAGTCCCTGACCATGACGTACCTTGCTGTCGGTTTTGTGCTTTATTTAATCAGCGTACTATTCGTCATCGGTATATTTTCACCTCTAAATATTTTGGTTCTCGGTTTAATTATCCAGAAATGTCGTTGATTAGCCATCCGACTACCAGGATTCCGAAAACATGCAAAGATAAAGACAGAGACAGGCCCCCAAGGTCCAAAACTGCCGACAATGGTTCTCCTAAGTCAGTTTGCCGGTACTCGGTGTGGCGCTTTCGCAGCCCCTGATACCCGCTACTTCTGATTCGCAGGCCTCTACTGAGACCGATTCGGAGTCCGGTATGCCGCGAGATGCTTCAACTATGGAACCCGAGGATGTCTCTAACTTGGGTGGATCTGGAGCCGCTGTGCAGGCACTGGCTTCTGAGGTTGTATTCACGCCTACGGACTTGCATATTAAACCGAAGCCTGCTCCTTCTTTTAGGCCTAAATCTCGAACCATGCCTAAAAAACCGACGCCCAGGCCACATGCTTAGGCCTCTATGCCTAAAAAACAAATGATAAGAATGGCTGAAGATCTTATAACTTGAAGCAGGGAAGCCAGCCTCCACCTTTTAAGAGACCTAGGACTGAAGGTGTTTATGAATCTTCTGACCAGGATTCTGTTTTTTCTGATTCTTCTGGTGATCTGGATTTACCCTTATCTACTTATGAGGATTCTGATGCAGAGGACTCCATTCCCTCTGCTTCCTCTCCAGAGGATTTTTCTTTTGGTGAAACCTTACATACTCTTAAGGGAGCATTTCCACTGGGAAAGCCAGGATTTTTCTGATTCAAAAAAGAGGCTTAGGGATTTCTTACTTCTACCTCAGCATAGGCCTTTAGCTATTCCTCCTGTACTAGACATTGTTGATGATGCATTTTTGGAATCTAGTTTGGCCCCTGATTTCTTGCCTCCTGCTCCCAGAAAACCTGACAGATACTACAGGGTCCCTGAGTCACACAAGTTCCTTTTTTAAAAAAAAAAATCCTATTGCGGCTCCAGACTATTTTGCAGGGGCCCAAGGGCATTAAGGCTTCTACTGCTAGAAATCCTACCCCTTCTGATAGAGACTCCAGGGCACTGGATAGATGGGGTAAGAAGGTTTGCACTTCTGCAACCGTGGCTATTTGGGCTTTAAACTGCCAGTTTCATATGTTAAAGTATCAGCAATATGTTATTGGATTGCTTAAACAGAAAATGATGTTGATCCTTGACTGTGTGGAAAATAAAGAATTACAGGATTTAATGTATTCTGCTGAACAAGTTGGAAAACATACTTTGCAATGTGGTTTTGATTCATTAGAGGCCTCTTGCAGGGCTGCTGTCACTGGGCTTGTGCTCAGAAGGCATGCTTGACTAAAGGAGCAATCTTTGCCTGATCATGTTAAAGCTAAATTGTTGGATGCTCCCTTAAGTCAGGACCACCTGTTTGGCAACAAGGCTGAGGAAGTTCTTAAAAAGATGGAAGATAAAGCTAAATCTATGCAAACTGTTAAAGATTTCTTACAAGTTTAGTAGGCACTGGCCCTCTAAGAATTGGTCCTTTCCAGCCCCTTCCAGGTCTTGTCAAGCCAAACCCAGACACAGCAAAAACCCCAGGTTACAGTCCCAGGGGGGACACAAGACTAAGCAGTGGGGGGGCCTCCACTTCCAAATCTAGGAGTAATAAGACTCCCCCCTATGGTAAACTGTTTCAAGACTTCCTTTTAAAATTTCCAAACACTTACCAACTGACTGCTCCTTTGGGGGGAAAGATTGCTCTTCATGCAAAGAACTGGGAACTCATTACCCAGGACAAATGCGTTTTAAACATAGTGTCCCAGGGATACAGATTTCACTTCCACACGTTGCCAACACCAAGCGGGTGGCCAGACCTACCCCCAAATCAGTGGGCAGAGACCCAAAAACAAGTACTTTCTCTCTTAAGCATGGGGGCTATTCACCTGCTACCAGAAGAGGAAAAAGGACAAGGTTTCTACTCAAGACTTTTCCTGGTACCCAGAAAAGACAAGTCATGGCATCCAATTCTGGACCTGTCTACTCTGAACACCTTTCTGGACATTCCAAAATTCAAGATGCTGACTCTTCACCAGTTGCTTCCTATGCTAGGCAAGGATGCCTGGTTGGCAACTTTAGATTTAAAAGAGGCTTACCTGCATATCCAAATCAGGGAATCTTGCAGAAAATACCTACGCTTCAAAGCAGGCTACTTGCATTATCAGTTCTCTGCACTGCCCTTTGGCTTATCTACTGCACCCAGGGTATTCACAAAGTGCCTAGCTCCAGTTATTGCATTTTGCAGGCAAAGATATATTCAGATATACCCATACCCGGACGATTGTCTAATTCAGGCAGAAAGTCAGGACATACTTTTGAATCATCTGGCCTTTGTACAAAGGGTTCTAACGTGTCTGGGGTACACCACAAACAAAAATAAATCACACCTGGTACCCTGTCATCAAATTATATTCCTGGGAGCAAGCTTCAATACAACTTCCCAGATGGCTTACCTCACTCCAGAGAAACAAATTCATTTGACAACCTACTTCAAACAAGTGGCCACAAAAATCCTGTTATAATACTGCAAGCCTTGGGGTTCATGGCCTCCTGCATTCTTCTAATTCCATATGCAAGACTGCATATGAGGAAACTACAGTGGTATCTAAAAAGCCTATGGTGTCAACATTCTCAGGATCTAGAAGCAATGATTCCTATCATACCTTGCCTATGCCTAGAATTCCTTTGGTGGGCAGAGGCCTGCCACCAAAACAAGGGTATACTTTTCACACCACTCCCTGGCCCCCAAACTCTAACAACAGACGCATCAGACTATGCTTGGGGGGCTCACCTAGCAGCGAAGTGCATTCAGGGTAAATGGAACCCAAGTCAAATGCACCTGCATATCAATCAAAAAGAAATGTTAGCTGTACAAGAGTGCTCTGACAGCCTTCAAGGACCACATTCTTCCAGGACAACGTATGGTAAAGACAGACAACACCACTGTTATGTGGCACATAAACAAGCAGGGGGGTACACATTCTTACCCCTTCTGCAGGCTAGCCATGGCATTGTGGAACACAGCTTTGAGCTACCAAGTGCACCTACAAGCTCAATTCCTGCCAGGAAAATTAAATACACTTGCAGATGGACTAAGGCGAAACCTCATGGACCCACACGAGTGGAAACTGGAACCAAGGATTTTCAACATGTTGACAAGCAAGTGGGGGAGCCCAGATATAGACCAGTTTGCCTCTCCCCAGAACTACCAATTGGACAAATTTTCATAGGTTCATAGGTTGGTACTAGGCTATCAGCTCTAGGGCCTATACAAGCCTAGCCATAACAATTCCCTGGCTATTTCTTCCCACATTATTTACTTTTCTGGACCCCTGTCTAGCAGGGCGACTGACGTGATCCCTGGGGTGAATTTCCTTTCTCCCATCCAATCGTCAAGGTTCCTCTTGCACAAGGACTCCCCACAAACAAGCCTGGAAAGTGGATGCTCTGTCCTTCAGCTGGAAAAACCTGTTAGTCTATGCCTTCCCCCTCTGCTCTCCAAAGTACTACTAATAATTAAACAGGACAAACCAAGGATGATTTTGATTGCTCCAGATTGGCCACGTCAACACTGGTACCCCAGTGGCACCCGCCTCAGACTCCTTCCCTGTTGTCTCAGAAGGAGAACCAGATTTTGCACCCTCAGCTTCTAACACTGAACCTTCCATGACGTCAGGTCATCAGGAGTATAAAACATGCAGCCGACACCATTTTCTTTAGTCTTTCTTGCCGCGCGGTGCCCAAAGCAGAAGCATTTCGCAAGTGTCGATCGGCCTACTACTGAAATATTCGAGTTTGAGTTTCAGAACCAAAGTCTTCACTAAAGCTAAGTACCCCATTGGGGAAACTTTTTTCTTGCTTTTTACCGATGTCAGAAAAAGTTAATAATTGCATTACTTGTGGGAAGCAAATACCTCATAAGGATTTCCATTTATACTGTATTCCTTGCCTAGGCCCTGATCACAACGTGCCTGGTTGTCAGTTTTGTGCCAGATTTAACCAATGCACTATTAAGCGTCAGTATATTTTTGCATCAAAGAATTTTGGAAACAGATTTAACTATGCAGAGATGTCGTCTGACAGCAATCCGTCTACCGGAGTTCATAAAAAATGCAAAGAAAAGGACAGAGAAAGACAGTCGAGATCCAAAACTGACGAAACTTCTCCTAAGCCAGTCGCCAGTACTCAGTGAGGCGCTTTCGCAGCCCCTGATACCCGCTACCTTCGAGTCGCAAGCCTCTAACGACACCCATGTGGGGTCCGGCATGCCACTAGATACTCAAGGTATTGGACCGATAGATGCATCTCCCTCGGATGGGCCCGGAGCTGTAGAGCAGGCACCAGCTCCCGAGGGTGTATTCAGACCTCAACATTTGTACATCAAACCAACGACAGCTGCAAAACCAAAGACAAAAGCAACTTCTAAACCTATAAAACCGACACATGAGCCACGTGCACAGGCCTCTATGCCTAAAAAACAGATTATCAAAATGGCTGAAGACCTTATTACCTTGATCAGGGGTACCCATCCCCCTCCAGATAAGAGGCCTAGGCAAGACACTGATTATGAATCTTCAGATCAGGTTTCTATTTCTTCTGATTCCTCTTCTGATCAGGAATTATCTATACTCCATATGAGGATTCTGATGCTGAGGAGTCTATTCCATCTGCATCTCCTCCTGAGGATTATTCTTTTGGAGAAACTTTGCATACTTTGAGGGAGCATTTTCACTGGGAGAGTCAAGACTTCTCAGAATCAAAAAAGAGGTTCAGGGATTCCTTCTTCTCCCTCAGCACAAGCCTTTAGCCATTCCCCCTGTTTTAGACATTGTGGATGATGTGTTTTTGGAATTAAGCTTGACCCCTGACTCCTTACCTCTGGCTCCCAGTAAGCCTGATAGATATTACAGAGTCCCTGACTCACATAAATTTTTATATAGAAACCCTGCTGCTGATCCTGAAACTATCTCAGAGGGTCCAAAGGGAGTTAAGACCTCAACAGCTAGAACCCCTACCCCTTCTTACATGGATTCTAGGGCACTGGACAGATGGGGAAAAAAGGTTTATACATCTGCAACCTTGGCAATCAGGGCCTTAAATTGTCAGTTTCATATGCTTAAGTACCAACAACATGTTATTGGATTGCTGAAACAGAAAATGATGTTGATTTCAGAATGTGCAAAAAATAAAGAATTGCAGGAATTATTGCATGCAGCTGAACAAGTTGGAAAGCATACTTTGCAGTGTGGTTTTGATTCTTTAGAGGCCTCCTGCAGGGCCGCAGTTACTGGATATGTGATTAGGAGGCATGCCTGGTTAAAGGAACAAAATTTGCCTGATCATGTTAAAGGTAAATTGCTAGATGTGCCTTTACAGCATGATTCTCTGTTTGGTATTAAGGCAGAATAGGTTTTAAAGAAAATGGAAGACAAAGCTAAGTCTATGCAAACTGTTAAAGATTTCTTACAAGTGCAGCCACCAAGATTCAGTACACACTGGCCTACAAAAATTGGTCCTTTCCTGTGTCAGACAGAGCTCAAAGGGGAAAACCCAGAGACCCTAAGGGTTCCAGGTACCAGGCTCAAGACTCATACAGGTCAAAGCAATGGGGGCACATCCACCTCCAAATCTGGAGGAGATAAGGCGCAAACCTACAGAAAGCAATCCCAATGACTTCCCTCTGCCTACACCAAGCACTTATCTTTTGGCAGCACCCATAGGGGGAAAATTAGCACTTTTTGCTCAGAATTGGCAGTTAATAACCCAGGACAAGTGGGTACTAGACATCGTATCACAGGGGTACAGATTCCATTTCCATACTCTGCCAATGTCAAATGGTTGGCCAGATCAGCCAAAAAAATCAATGGGCATAGGCACAGAAACAGGTTACGTCCCTCATGGATATGGGGGCCATTCAGACAGTACCAGAACAGGAAAAAGGACAAGGTTTTTACTCAAGGCTGTTCTTGGTACCCAGAAAGGACAAGGCCTGGCAGACAATACTGGATTTATCGATTTTGAACACATACCTGGACATCCCAAAATTCAAAATGCTCACTTTGCAGCAGCTTCTGCCCATGCTGGGCAAGAATGCTTGGCTGGTGACTTTAGACCTAAAAGAGGCATACCTGCATGTCTCAGTAAGACAGTCGTGCAGAAGATACCTCAGATTCAAGGCTGGCTTAATGCATTACCAATTCTCTGCACTGCCCTATGGCTTATCTACTGTGCCCAGGGTCTTCACAAAGTGCCTGGCACCAGTAATTGCATTTTGCAGACAAAAAAGTATTCATATATATCCTTACTTGGACGACTGCCTCATTCAAGCAGAGAACAAGGACACTCTTCTATGACACCTGGCGTTTGTGAATAGGCTTCTAACATGCCTAGGGTACACATTAAACAAAAAGAAATCACAACTGGTACCCTCTCAAAAGATAACATTCCTGGGTGCAAGCTTGAATACAACTGCCCAGATGGCTTACCTCACGCCAGACAAACAAAGGCAACTGACTACTTACTTCAAACTGATGGCAACAAAAACCCAGTCTTCTGCAAGACAAATTCTGCAGGCTCTGGGCTTCATGGCATCTTGCATCCTACTAATTCCATATGCAAGACTGCATATGAGGAAACTTCAATGGTACCTAAAAAGTTTATGGAGTCAATATTCACACAGTCTGGAAACAATGATTCCTTTCATTCCCTGCCTGCAACAGGAGTTTCTATGGTGGGCAAAGGCCTGTCACCAAAACATGGGACGGCCCTTCACTCTACCCCCTGCCAGCCAAACCTTGACAAAAGACGCATCAGATTATGCCTGGTGGGGGGCCCACATGGCAGGAAGATGCATTCAGGGCATATGGGCACCAAATCAAATGCATCTACATATCAACCAGAAAGAGATGCTAGCTGTTCAAAATGCCCCAACAGCCTTCAAGGACTTGCGTCATCCAGGACAACTACTGATAAAGACGGACAACACCACAGTCATGTGGTATATAAACAAGCAAGGGGGCACACACTCATACCCCCTATGCAGATTAGCCATGGCACCGTGGGACACAGCTTTGACCTACCAAATACATCTTCAAGCTCAATTTCTGCAGGAAAACAAAACACTCTGGCAGATGATTTAAGCAGAAACCTTATGGATCCTCACGAGTGGAAACTAAATCCACAAGTCTTCAGTATGATAACAGGAAAATGGGGGAGCCCAGACATAGATCTATTTGCCTCTCCTCAAAATTATCAACTGAAAAGATTCTGCACAAGGACTTACCACAGGCAAGCATGGAAAGTGAACGCCCTATCCTTCAGTTTGAAAAACCTATCAGTTTACGCCTTTCCTCCTCTGCCTCCTCTACCCAAGGTCCTCCTAAAAGTCAGACAAGAGAAGCCAAAGATGATATTAATTTCCCCTGGACTGGCCCTGCCCATACTGGTACCCAATAATAAGGAGCTTGTCTTAATACCCTGCTTGGACCTTGCCTCAAAAACCACAACTACTGTCCCAGCAAAACAATCCGATCCTGCACAATCAACTACAGACTCTGAACCCTGGCAGCATGGCTAATCCGGTAATTATACAAACAACATCTCTCAGTAAAGCTGTGATGGATGTCATTTTGGAAGCCAGAAGGCCTAGTACTAGAAAATCTTATGCTGACAAATGGAAGAGATTCTGTGCGTGGAATCAAGTACAAGGAACGGATACAGCAGAACCAAATATTCCTCAGATATTACAATACTTAACTGAGATGCTTGACAAAGGCCTATCTTTCTCATCAATCAAAATCCATGCCTCTGCCATTTCGGCTCATTACAATACAGAGCCACCAATCTTTTCTCATCCTTTACTAAAGCAGTATCTTAGAGGAGCCAAAAATTTACACTCCCCCCCTAAAAGATCACCATTACCTGCATGGGACCTCCATTATGTGTTGGAAAAGCTCACTCTGTCACCATTTGAACCAGCTGCTGCCGCTGATATAAAGTTCCTGTCATGGAAAACAGCTCTGCTACTAGCAATTACTTCAGCAAGAAGAGTTTCAGAGCTACAGGCCCTCATGGCTGTAGAGCCTTTTATCATATTTTACCCAGACAGGGTGTCTCTTAGAACAAATCCTACTTTTATACCTAAGGTGGTTTCCAATGTGGCTCTTAACCAAACAATTCACCTGCCAACTTTTTATCCAAATCCGCAGAACAAGAGGGAGAGAATTCTGCATTCCTTGGACATACACAGACAGCTAAGATTCTACTTGAGCAGAACTAAAGCTCTAAGAAAAACTGAGCAATTACTAGTGTCATATGCTGCAGGATCAGAAGGGAAGGCTATTTCAAAGCAGACATTATCTAACTGGATAAGCCACTGCATCCGTTTCTGCTACTTACACCATGGTAAACCTGTGCCCAAGGGCATTAGGTCTCATTCCACCAGAGCTGCAGCTGCTTCAGCAGCCTTTCTCAGAGGAGTACCAACTGAAGACATTCTAGAGGCTGCTACTCGGAGTTCTGTTCACACCTTTACAAAGCATTATCATTTGCCTCTCTAAGTCCAGGGCAGGCTTTGCCACTGCAGTGCTGCAGGGCCTTCTAGCCGCACCTAATGCTGTTTAGCTCCTGCCTCCCAACCATAGCTTTGGGATTCTACCCAAATGTAATGACTGCAACAGTGAAACATGAAGAATATAGTACAGTTGTGTACACTTACCGTAAATATATATGTTTGAGTGTATTCACTGTTGCAGTTCAGGTTACCCTCCCTCCATCCTCCTGTCATTCTGGAGTTTATCTTTCCTTCTCTGTCTTCTACAACCTATGTGGTGTATTTGCTTGTAGATGAAGGTAAAGTTTGTACTGATGCATATATATCTATATATATATATATATATACATATACATTTGCTACCTTTTTGGGGGCACCTGACATCGGGGGCAAGAAAAACTAAAGAAAATGGCGTCGGCTGCATGTGACGACCTGACGTCATGGAAGAGAAGACAGCAACCGACGCAGGACCCAAGACTTTGGAATTCAGGCCAACTGAGGACAAACTGCCAGCAGATTACCCAAATGTAATGACTGCAACAGTGAATACACTCGAACATTGACATTTATGGTAAGTGTACACAACTGTACTTTACACTGTACTACTTTACTTCTTAAACAGCATGGATGATATGAGAGATACAGTACAAAAACATCTCTCTAACAATGTTATCTGCTCTAGTCTCTTTATAGTAGTTTTACATCCTGTTTTTCTTCATGGTACTCTATTTTGGACTTGTTTGCTGGTGTTTGCAGAAAAACATGTTTTCGTCCTGTTATGCTGATATTGTCTTTTAAGGAAACACCTTGTGGAAAAGCACATACAAATGCTGACTTGATCATTCAAACTTCCTTGGTTAACAGTGTCATACGATAGAAACATGTCCTGTTGTCCATTCTTTAAGAAAGCAGATTAGCTTTCTTACTGACTGTGAAATACATACATCCTGTTTTTTACATGTTTGCTAAGTATTTTAGGTCAGCTTTCTTGATGACAGTGTGAAATGTACACATTCTTATTTTTTTTACATTTTTGCTGAGTCTGTAAGGAAACATGTCCATTAAGCAAATTCCTTATTTTTCCAGCCACAGTCATTTAGTATGGATGCTAATCACATATTACTAAACTCTGTTTCTACATTTAAGCAATCTTTATTTTATACCTTATTTATTTTGCATTTTTGTAACAGAATTACTTTCAACCTTTTATTCAGTGTTGAATACACTCTAACAGACAGTTGTGTTACTTCATGTCACCTGTATTTGATATTGTACCTTTATCAAAGATCACTGACTGTGTAGGTACTATGCATCAAATACCTCCAGCCAGAGTTGTGTTAATGTAGAAGTAATTGCAGATGAATGTTTTCCAATTAATTTGGTCTCACATTTTTGTTAAGCTTTGATGATCACTGTCGCAGTAACCTAAACTGTTTGGGTGTTTTCTGTGACAAAAGGTCAGCTTTTCAAAGATTAAGGGCACCCACCATGTGCTTAAACTTCCAGAAGCTCCAAAAGAACTCCATGTAAAAAGACATAGCACCAAAATCTTCAGAGCTTTCTTGCCAGTGAAATACGCTCTTTCAGCAGGCTTCAGGGAACTGTCTGTTGGCTGTTGATACTTCAGTGTTGGACAAGTAAGTTTACCTGTAGGGAAAACCTTCCACAAAATTATTTTTTTCTAAGGAAAATGTGTGCTTTTGTTCAGTGAAATTCTGTGAGATTTTTCGGACTTAATTCTACAGGTATCACAAAGGTTTTAATGTTCCCTCTACTGCCTTCATTAAAAAGCAAAAAAAAAAACAAAAAAAAAAAAACAACCAGAGCCAGCATACTCCTGGTAAGCTGCTGTGACTTTCAGCTTTTTCCGGTTAGGGGTCACCACAGCAGAACGGTCCGCTAATGATTGGCAGTTGATTTTTATGTACCGAGTTGACAGCCCTGACGCACAACCTTCAACGAAGGTACGCCCATTCACGCATGTCTCCACGCAGAAGACGCTTTAACTGAGAGTCGAACCGGACAACGTCTTACTGTGAGGCGACAACGCTATCGCAGCACCACCACCACGGATATAGCATACTCCTGGTAAGCAAACATTTAAAAAGCAATGTTAGGTGGCTTTCCAGGAAGAAAGCAGGAACTCCCCAGAGTGAAGGACGGTCTAATAAGTCTGAATGACTATATGCAAGGCTGCTCTCCTCCCTCTCACTCTGACAAATTCATAATCCATCCAGAAAGTCTGAACCTCTATGTCTGTATTTGGCAACAAATAGTTTGACAGGTGGGTCTGAAAATAATCCATCATAGTTACAAATGGCAGTGGGAGTCTTTTCCTCATTTTTGAGGGATTCCCCCCTCATTCACCAGGCCAGTCTTCTCTTTTCCCTTCTGCTGTTCAGCATTTGCTGTCACAGGGAGTAATTGAAGAGGTCCTTCTTTCTGAATTGGGAGAAGGGTTTTTGTGAAAGAAAGTTTCTAGTGCCAAAGAAAGAGGATTCATGGAGATGAGTTCTGGATCTTTTCTAAAACTGTTTATGATAGTGCCCAAGTTCAAAAACTTTTCCCTTCACAACTTATTCCCCATTTAAGTTTGTTGGTGACCTTAGATTTAAAAGATACGTATCATCATATTCCTGTAGATAAAGATTTCAAACGTTTCGTAAGGTTTTTTGTGTCTAAATCACTTTTAGTTTTTTGCATTATCCTTTACAAACCACTGCTCCAGGGTATTCACAAGGTGTCTAGCTCCTGTGAATGTGTACTGCACACTTCAAGATATTTACATTTTCTTTCTTTAGATGACTTGCTTATCTTTGCAGAGTCTCTTTCAAAGTGTCAGGAATCTCTTACTTGTGTAAGAAATCTCGTACACAGCCTGGGGTTCCTGAAGAACATACAGAAGTCTTGTTTGACTACTTCTGTAAGAAGGTGACTTGTTTGACTCCTCACAGGCTTGTTCTCCAGGGATGGAAGGAGATGAGCTCCTGGACACCTAAGTTCAAAGAGCTTTTATTCTACAGGAAAAGGGAAAGCTGTGTCTAAATCTATAAAACACTAAACTGAGAAAAAGAAAAATAAAGTGGCAAAACACAGACCAATCCAAAAAGATTTAATATGAAAGTTAGCGCTTTCATGCACCACACCTTAGTGCACTTCTTCAGACAAAACAGCATTAAAAAAGGTCAAATAAATAGGTTACCCTACTAAGAAACCATAATTGATAATTGACCAACAATTAGTACAATTACAAAACTTGACCTAACTGTTAAAGCAACCTGCTATTCAAAAAAATCTAATCTAACTGTATACAACAAACAAAACACTATAGATAACATAATTCCATCTTGTTTAAAATTCCTTGATTTGAATACAATTTGAATTCAATTTAAATCGTATAAAAAAAATTTTAAAAATAAATATATTGCTTAACCACATACATAATATTCTAATCAATAACAGAATACTAGGAGAATTAATTAAAATACATTTAACGTTCTAAAGCTTTTAGTTTAAGTAAACACTTGATTGAACAAACATCATTAATGCCCGGATATACATAGGCATTAGTTTTTAGTTGCCATAATAATTCTTGTTCTTCTAGTTTTAAGTGCCAAGGTCCCCCTCTGGGATTTTTAAGAACTTGCTGAACTATTACAAACTTAAAACTATGTTTATTATATTCTAAAATGTGCCTTGCCAGGGCATTAGTATTAACCCCTCTGGATATAACATAAATATGTTCGTAGATACGCTGCTTCAGTTGACGTTTTGTCTTGCCAAGATAGAACGCAGGGCAAGATTGACATGAAGCTAAGTATATTACACCTTGGCTCTCACAGTTAAATTTTTTGGGGATCCCATACTTAGTATTTTTGATATAAAAGGAAGGACCAGTTTGAATGTATTTACAATAATTGCATCTACCACATTTATACATGCCTTTCTGTGTATTATGTTGTTGATGTGTTAGTTCAAGTAATGTCTTCAAATTGTGACCCTTCTTAAATACCATTACTGGCCTTGTACCTAAAACATTGGTAAGTGCTTGTTGTTGCAAAATAATATCCCAGTTATAGTGCAAAATATTCCTGAACTGTTCTGACACATCATTGAACTGGGTTGAGAAACTAGTAACATAATGTTAAGTTGTCAATCTCGCCTTCATTCTTGCTGGATGGGTTCGGAGCCGATCCTCGGCTCCGACTCGGCACTTGCTTTAGCTCGAGAACTCCTTTTACCAGCTCGAGGCAACCCTATATCCCATGATGCAAGGCGGAACTACCTCAGATCTCGTTTGCCGCTTAGCGAAAGAGGTCTCCTTTGCCAGCTGAGGTAAGTTTTTCTTAGTCAAATAAGAAAAAGTGTAGTTAGGGGTTTATTTTTCCCTGTTAGTGTTAGTGTAGTCTGTAATTAGTTACAGCCCTCCCTATTCCCTGTTTTTCAACCTTTTTATAAACTTTTATAAGTTTTAATTTAAAGTAGTTTAGTCAGGCCTAGTTCCCCTTAGTTATCCCTTCCTGTGTGTTTGTGTAAGGGATTAATTTGTGTGTTTGTGGGGACTGTTTGTGTTCTATCCTCCTAAGGATGTCAAAAGAAGGCAAGGTCTCAGGCTTCAAGAAGTGTGACCAGTGCTGTCAGAAAATGTCTCTGACAGACGGTCACACTTCTTGTGTTTATTGCCTGGGGCCTTTGCACCTGCAGGACTCCTGTGCTTTGTGTCATGCTTTTAGCCAGAGAGTCCTGCAGGAAAGGAGGAATAAACTCATCCTCCGAGGTTTACTTAAACCTGAAGGTTCTCCTCCTAAATCAGGGTCAGGAAAACCTCATAAGCTACCGAAGGCTCAGGCTACAGTGACCAAGCCTCCTCCGGTGGCTCCGGCTCCGTCGGAGCCGATATCGGCAATGGCTGGAGTCGATACTTCTTCGACTCAAGTAGTGGTTTCGGTGATGGCTGGCTCCGTCAACCTGACTACTGTGGCCTTGTCGGCTCCGGCTGGAGCCGACACTTTATCCAGCATCGGAGCCGAGAAATCCTCGGCTCCATCTGGAGTTCTAGGGACTTCGGCTCCGATGGCTTCGACCTGTAAGAGATCTCGGTCCCCCTCTATTATGAGTATCCACTCGGCTCCGGGATCTCCTCTTTTGTCGGAGCGGAGCCATCGGAGCCGATCTTCGAGATCTTCCAGGCTGTCTGACCACGACTTGGAGAGGGTGGTAAGCAGGCTGTTGACGTCTCAGGCACTGGCCCAAATGCTCCATAGCCCGTCTCAACAGACTTCGGCTATAGCCCCAATTCTTGAACTTCCTCCTCCGACTCCACACTGGAGTTTGTAGCCAGAGCTTCTTGGGACAGCGACTGTTTCGATGCCGGAGCCGATACATCCTTCGGCTCCGTCGTCCTCGGCTCCGATCTCCTCCTTGAGACCTTCCTTGGAGGGATCAGGTCGTCGGGTTTCCACTGTCGGCTCCGAGGGGGCTAGTGGCATCGGACCCTTGTCCGACCCCGCTCTCCCTCTCGGGGCTTCGGCTTTGGTAAGCTCGGCGCCGACATCGGCCTCGGAGCCTTCTCTCTCTTTGGAGCCGACCATTCCTGTCTCTTCGAGCGGGTATGTTCCGGCCTCCCGGGAGAGGAGCCTTTGAGGTGATGAGGAGTGTCCTGGCCTCTGAGCCCGGTCAACGGTCCATCCCTCTAGCTCCTCCCTCATCAGTGCCTGCAGATGCCTCTTGCCAGCCTCTTGCTCTCAGGCCCAGGGATCCATCGCCCCAGGTTTCCCCACTGGGAATTTCCTCCTCTTCCGAGGTTTCTCCTGACCCTGCAGGGGAACCCCTCGAAGAGGACGGTAAGAGGAAACACACAGACTCCTGAGTCTACTACATCTGATACCGACTTAGATGAGTCGGAGGGTTCCCACGGTCCCCTCTGAGGATGTCTCCTTTTCAGACATCCTTGAGCTCCTCAAACAGAGGGGGAATTGGCCCTCCATTGACCCCTCCGAGGATGAGTCGGTATACCTGGAGGCTTTTGGATCCCGACCCTCCACCTCCTGGGTGTCTCCGCCTTCGACCCACTTATGCAGGTAGTGGCTCGGAAGACGGGCGGCTCCAGATTCTGTGGAACCTGTCCCCAGAAGACCATCCAAGTTCATTACGGCCCCGTCGGATAAACAGTTCCTTTCCAAAGGTGTCTCTGTGGATGCTATGGTGGTGGCGGCGGCCACTAAGAAGGAACTGGCGGATCCTTCAGTACCTGTCCATCCTCCTAACAAGGATTCTAGGACCATGGACAGGTATGGAAAGCGGATGTTTTCTTCAGCGACCTTTGCTATGCGTTCGCTGAATTACCTTTGTCACTTCACCAGGCTTCAACGAGATATTCTCAAGGAACTGGGTGAAGTAGTCCAGGATCCTTCTGCTGCTTGGGCTCAGGAAAAGATTGCCTTACAGCTTGCTATCCTGAATTCCATATCTAACTCCTTCATGCGGCTCATATCTTATGCGGCCGATGGAGCGAGCAGGGCCGCAGGCACAGGAGTTGCTCTTAGATGCCAAGCCTGGATGCGGCTGTGTAATTTTGCGGACCCCTTTAAGGCGTCCTTCACGAATACCCCCTTTGATGGTTCGGCTTTGTTCGGACCTCAAGTGAAGGATACCTTGACCAGGTGTGAGCAGGACGGTAAAACTCTTTCTGCCGTTGGAGTCCAATTTTCCGCTCCTTCTAGACCATATCCCAAGGGTCAGAAAGGGGAAGATGTGGTTCCGTAAAGCCCAAGGAGCTACACCGACACACGTGGTCAGTTTACCCCAGAGGCAGAGGGGTAACAATAATGACGCTGCCCTAGAGGCAGGGGGTCCTCAGAACCAGGGCAACAGGGAGTCTCTTCCTGAGAAGCCCTTTCAGCATCCCTGAGGTGTTGCCCGACTGTCCACCCTTGGAGGCAGTCGGGGAAGGATTTCACTGTACCCAGTAGCCTGGCAATCCCTATCCCAAGAGAAGTGGGTACAGTCGATTATATCCGAGGGTTACAAGATCCCCTTCGTAGGTTTCCCAGACTCCACAATCCCTTCCAGACATCTCACCCGGTCAAAGGGATTTGGCAAAACAGGAGGTTTCAAAACTCCTAGAAAAGAGCCGTCCAGACAGTACCGCAGACCAAGTAGGATCCGCGCCTACTCAAGATTCTTTTGGTCCCCAAAAGGACGGGAGATTGGAGACCAATATTAGACCTGAGCAATCTGAACAGATTTGTCAAAAGGCAAGATTCCGGATGGTCACGCTTCAGTCCATTCTGCCCTTTCTGGGCAAGGACAACTGGATGTGCTCTATAGACCTTCAGGATGCGTACTATCACATAAAGATTCACAGGCGCTCCAGGAGGTTTCTCCGCTTTCGGCTAGGGACCAGTCATTACCAATTCAGAGCCCTGCCCTTTGGCCTCACTTCAGCCCCCAGAGTGTTTACCAAATGCATGGCAGTGGTCACAGCTCATCTGAGACGTCTAGGATTCCAGGTGTTTCCTTATTTGGACGACTGGCTCCTCTCCGCCACCACCAAGTGTCAGCTTCTTCAGTCCAGAGACTACACCCTTCAGCTTTGCAAGAATCTGGGAATTTCAGTAAATTTCGAAAAATCTTCTCTGCTGCCTTGCCAATCTATCACCTTTATAGGCGCAGAGTTAAATACCGTCAAAATGTTAGCCAGACTAACAGATCAAAGAATTCTGGACATCCAAAAATTTGTTCGGCTTCTGTTACAGAGCAACAAGATCAAAGCTAGGTTTGTCCTGAAAGTTCTAGGCCTAATGGCTGCGGCCATTGTTCTTCTACCACTGGCTCGCTTTCACATGCGTCTCCTGCAGTGGATGCTATTCACGCAGTGGTCGTATCACAATCTTCCGATGAGACACGAAATCTTAGTAACACAGTCGTGCAGGGCTCATCTGGGCTGGTGGATATCTTCCCCTCTTCTTCATCAGGGCCGACCCTTTGTTCCCCCTCCTCCAGTTGCCACAGTCACCACGGATGCCTCTCTGATCGGGTGGGGGGGCATTATCAGGGCAGGATGGTCCACGGGACGTGGCAACCCATAGAATACCATCTGCACATAAATGTCCTGGAGATGAGAGCAGTGCTTTTAACGTTGCAAGCCCTCGACGACTTTCTTCCCACGGGGACTATTGCAGTACAGACGGACAACATGTCCGTGGTCTGGTACATCAACAAACAGGGCGGAACCAGGTCCTATCCCTTATGTCGAGAAGCTCTCAGACTTTGGCAATGGGCGATCTCTTCTCAGCGGTTTCTGATAGCAACGCACATCCCCGGCAGGTCCAACCTATTGGCGGACAGGCTAAGCAGATCTATTCTGATGCCTCACGAGTGGTCTCTCAATCAATCTGTAGTGGATCAGATTTTTCTGAAGTGGGGCACTCCTTGTTGCGATCTTTTCGCTACCCCTCAAAACAACAAGTGCCCAGACTATTTCACTCTATTTCCCCTTCCAGGCCAACCCCAGAGAGACTCTCTAACCCAGGATTGGCCTCGGGGACTTCTTTATGCTTTTCCTCCCTTTCCATTGATTCCACAAGTCATTCAGAAAGCCACCATTTTGAGAGCCAAATTGATCCTCATTGCTCCTTTTTGGCCTCGACAAATTTGGTTTCCGTCTCTGCATCGTCACCTTCTGGTGCAGCCCTGGCATCTGGACCCAGTTCCGGATCTTTTGATCCACCAGTCGGGTCAGCAGCACTGGGCCATTCATTCTCTCAACCTCACTGCTTGGTTGCTCCACTTCCTTCCCTAGCCAGGTTCGTGGAGACCCATCCTTCAGTCGCAGATCAGAAAGTGGCTGGCCTCTTTTGTACGACAATTCAGTCGGAGGGCTTTTCGAATAAGAAGAACCGATTTGGTTTCTTCCCCGTACGGTTTCAACCACCTGGCCTGTCTGATCCGAGGTGAAGTGAGGGTTCTGGCTCGAAGGACCAATCTGTCAAAGGAAAAAACTTCAAAGACCAATTCACATAAGGTTCAGGTATGGCACCCTTTATTACTTGCAGCAAGGAGACAAAACATGCAGATACAGGATTTTGCCTAAATTACTAGTAGGCACTATGCTTCTTTTATACAGTTCTATGAAATGTTACCTTTCTATGGTTGACGTAGTTAGACACAGCTTTCTGTATTATTCTATAGAAAATGTTACTTAGATTTCCTGCTGACATGACTGGATTTATGAAAAACATTTGAGAAAAACAACCTGGCCTTGGGGCTTTATTTTTAGCCCACTACAAACTTTCTATTCTTCAATTGTGCAGTTCTAATGTATATGTGTTACATTTCAAGGTACATTATAGCTTAGGTACAAGTAATGCTGACTACGGTTTATATTTTCAAGCAGCCTTTGTTTTCATTATCAATAGCTTCAGCAGTTATGTACTTTTCTTATAGCATAAGCAGAAAATTAACAACTCTTTGTTTAAATCTCATGACATTAGTAGAAATGAAACATCTATTATTATTTTCATGACATTAGCAGAAATCAAATGCTTTCCTGTTAATTTCCAAAGCATAAGCAGATCATAGCTGCACATATGACATAACAGGATTGGAATGTAGCTTCTGCAGATTTATGCAGTGTGAACAGATTAAATGTATTAACCCTTTTTAAACCCCGAATGCACTAAGCATGCATATTACTAATGCATATTTTTCTAACAGTAATGTTATTTATTTCAAAGTCATATCCTTCCTTTATATATTTACAGAAATGACACATTCCGCACTTGTTCATATAACCACCATAATTTTTCAATGAACTCTGTTTCTTTTCGAAACAACTCTTCAAATTCCTACGTCTTCTATAAATTATGGTGGGCCTTGTATCTACATGTTGTCATAGACTCCTATCCTGTCTCAGGGTGGTCCAATTTTTCTCCAGAATGTTTTTTAACTCAAAGCTATCTACAGTAAAAACTGTAATAAAGGATGTATTATAATTTGTATTCACACCCTCATGATCACCCGTAGTCTTATTGGTTGTGGTGACATGGTGTGTCGGAAATTTGGTTAAAAGGGGTGTGTAAACATTCCTTTCCCTCTTGTTAACCACTTCCAATATAATTTCAGTAATAAATTTCACTGGATAGCCTCTCTTCACAAACATGTTTTTTAATATTTCACATTCAGTTAAAAAATCAAGTTAGATACCATACATGCAGCATGGACAAGTTGACCCTTAACTATAGCTTTCTTTTGTTTTTGAGGGTGGGTGTTGGTGTAATGTAATAAGGAATTTGAATATGTCTCATTTCTGTAAATTTTGGAAGTAAATTTCCCACTTCCAATATAATTTCAGTAATAAATTTCACTGGATAGCCTCTCTTCACAAACATGTTTTTTAATATTTCACATTCAGTTAAAAAATCAAGTTAGATACCATACATGCAGCATGGACAAGTTGACCCTTAACTATAGCTTTCTTTTGTTTTTGAGGGTGGGTGTTGGTGTAATGTAATAAGGAATTTGAATATGTCTCATTTCTGTAAATTTTGGAAGTAAATTTCCCATTATTGTTATCTTTAGCTATCAAAATGTCCAAAAATGAAATCTTGTGTAAATCAAAATTGTGGGTGAACTTTAAAAACTGTGTTGTTGAATCAGTAAATGACATAAATTCATTAATTTTTTCATAGGGTCCATCCCACAAAACAAAAATATCATCCAAAAACCGACAGTAATATTTTATATAGGGGTAGAATCCGGAGGGAAATAAGAATTTCCTTTCCCATTGTGTCACTACTATATTAGCATATAAACCCCCACAGGCTGATCCCATGGTGACATCCTCTTGTTGTAAGGAAAATCTCATTTTCCAATAAAATAAAGTTATTCTTTAAAACAATCTCCAAAAGTTGTAGATATAGTAATACTTCAAAGTGTCCAACCTTCTTGTCATATAGGTATTCACTAAACCAGGCCAGTCCAATGTCATGGGGAATTATTGAACATAAATATTTTATGTCTATATTAAGAAACGTATAAGTGTTTTTAAAAGGTACATCATTCATGGCCTTAAAAAATTCCATGAATCCTTACACAAGTGAGATTCACTATATACTAAATGTTTTAATTTAGCATCCAAAAATTTAGCCAAAGGTTGTGTGCTGCAGCCTTTAGAATCCACTATAGGGTGCATTGGTGGTTGCAGTAGATTTTTGTGTAGCTTCGGTAACCCAAATATTACCGACACCTTTGGGTGGATAACTGTAAGGTAATTTAACTCATCTATTGTGTAATGGACCCTTTGATAAACAAATCCTGAAGTTCATTTTTAATTTTTAGATATGCCCCATTCAGTTAATTTATAGATGATTTAGCATATATTCTTCCATTTAGGATATATAACATCATCTTTTTATAATCCTCTAAATTCATTAAAACAACCCCGCCCCCCCCTTGTCCGGTTTCATGATCCTGATTTTTTTCCTAGAAAATCATTAATTTCCTTAATGGCATGTCCTTCTACGTCATCTTTATTTAAACTTCTGTGCCTGAACATTAAGTTCTGAATGTGTAATTCACATATTTTTTTCAAATAATAGGATCATAGGGTGCAGTGGGGAGCGGGGGGGGTTGTAAGTGCTTGAAATCATTAGGGGATTAAGAAATTGATCAGAAAAAGAATTCTGAAACATAGTTCTCAGGTTTAATTTACAGGTGTATAACTTTAGATACATTAAAATATTGCCTACATCACTACGTTGCCTAGGGACAAATGTAAAGTCTTTGGCAAAAAGATCACAATGAGAAATATCTAAATCAACATTAGAAAAATTGTACACCTTAAAATCACCTAGGGAGTTTGTAGTAATGCAACAAGGGGGTAAGAGGTGGTCACATTATTTATCTGCACGTTTGATGGGGGGGGTATATCCTCATCAAATTCACCAGTATTAAGGCTATTTAATTCCTGTTGTTCCAAGCCCTGTTGTAGGGATACCTTCCCCTCCCATTCGGATTCCCGCCCCTGTTCCACCTGTTGTTCGACCATTGTGGGATTTGATATTCTTCTACTCTCATATTGTCTGGAGGTGGATTCCTGTTTTTCAATCGCTCTGAGTGTCTCAGAGGGGGGTATTCTTCCTCGTCTAAAAAAGGCTCTTCCTGTTCAAGGTGTAAAGGGTGTAAGTCAGAAGCACCATTTTTACTTCCGTTATAGTCCCTAAATTTGTTACACCATTCCTGTGAGGGTGGGGGACTGGGGTAAGCTACACCTCTGCTAAACTCTATTTTGTCTCTATTAAGCTTTTTTATTTTACGAGCCCTTATAGTTGAGGTCTTTTCATCTGTACTTTTAAAAATTCTCACATGTTCATTTTTAAAATCATTGTACTGTCTATGTGCATAAATCACATGTTCCAAATCCGTAAGTTTCCATTAATTTGTTGATCTATTTATCATTATGTTTTACAATTAAATTCATATAGTCATAACCATGCTGGTCAAACAATGCAATCAGTTCATTAAATAGTGGATAGTCCGCCTTTAAAGCGTTAGGGTATCGCCACATGCGTAACCCTTTTGGAACCACTTTTTCTCTAATGCATTCTTAAAAATATGTGTTATCCAATTGTAATCGCTTAATTTTTTATAGGTAATAGTCAAATTCTTGTAATAGAAAATGTAAACTTTTATTACCCGCTTCAGTCCTGTTTGATAGTCCATTGTTCAAGGATATAGTAGCTGCTGTTAACCAATCCCTCAATAAGGGAACACCTGCAGAAATTTGCGATGATTGTTCCGAAGCCATTGTACGTTGTCTACATGGAATGGAGCTGTTGCTGGTATTAATGTTTAAGTCCATACTAGAGCCACCGTTTGTTGAAGCTTGAGTTAAAAAAAAATTTTGGAGAAAAATTGGACCATCCTGAGACAAGATAGGAGCCTGAGACAACATGTAGATACAAGGCCCACCATAATTTATAGAAGAGGTAGGAATTTGAAGAGTTGTTTCGAAAAGAAACAGAGTTCATTGAAAAATAATGGTGGTTATATGAACAAGTGCGGAATGTGTCATGTCTGTAAGTATGTAAAGGAAGGATATGACTTTGAAATAACATTACTGTAAGACTTAAAAGGAAATACAAATGTAATACTGAAAGGGTAATATATTGTGCTTTGTGTGAACAATGTGGGTGCTATTACATTGGCAAAACAGATAGAAAGTTGAGGAATCGTGTTTACGAGCATTTATACGAAATAAGAAGAAAAAAAGAAACAAATGCTCTGAGTAAGCACCTGATGGAGAATGAGGGGCATTCTTTCCAGTTTTTTGTTATAGATCACATATATGCTGAAATAAGAGGGGGGTGCCTTGTCTATTTTATTAGAAAAAAGGAAACTGTACTGGCAGTTGGTTTTAGATGCTGGCAACTGGCCGGGATTGAATGAGAATATTTCTATCAGTTCCCTGTTAAGATTAAAATCTTTAATGAGATAATAATTTTTTAACATTTTATATATACATTTTTTTTATTTAATAATTTATATTATTAAAATGTACATTTTTTTGCTGTAATAGGTGTGCACACACATATATATATATATATATATATATATAATTATATAATTATATATATATATATATATATATATATATATACACACCTATATATATATATATATATATATATATATTTACATCTATATTTGAATTGCTCCAAAATCTATACTGAAAAAACAGTTTGTCTGTTGTAATTACATGTTGAATAGATGCTAGCTTGTAATTTTTTGATATATATATATATATATATATATATATATATTTTTTTTTTTTTTTTTTTTTTTTTTTTTTACTACAACTTTAAGGGGGTGTGGTTATGAAATGTTTTTTACTCATGTGATTAATTTAGTTTAAATACCAGTGGTTTTAAGTGTGCTTTGTCTGATGAAGTTCTGTATTTGTGGGACGAAAGCGCTTACCAGCTTTGAATTATTCTGTTGAATAAAAGTGATTTGTGGATTGGATTTGTTTCCATTTTTTAAACCATACAGAGTTCAGAGTTGATTTCTTCTAGACTCTCCACCTTTGATGTAGTGGAGAGGGCTTTTTCTCTACCTAGAGAGAGGACTCTTTTTGACCCCCTAAGATCCTACTTCTGTTCTACCATCGGGTTTGAGTTCTTAGTCTCTGACCTCTATTGCACCTGGACAGCCTACCCGAGTCTCCAGAAGTATCTAGGCACATCCCGGACACCTCTGATACCTCACCAGACCATCCCACTAATGAGGTTCTTAGGAAGAGGACGTGTAAGAGGAGAGATAACTGGATTCTCCTCAAGAGTCTTTCAAGAAATAGACTGATTTTGATGGAGAATGGTTCCCCAGATCTCCACTTGAGGATATTTCTTTTGGAGAAGTACTAGAAATTTTAAAAGAGAAAGGTTGATGGTCTTCAAAACCCCATTCTCAGTAGGAGTGGTATTTCTGGAGGCCTCCAAGTCTTGGTTAGCTACATTTTGAGTGACGACTCTGGCGGATGAGCTTATAGATCTGGTCTCTAACTGGGCATGGAAGGAACTGGATACTGTAGAGCCAATCCCTAGGTGAACTGATAAATTTTTAGCCCACCAAAAGAAAAGTGCACGCTGGAGTAAAGGGGTTCCAATAGATGCCTTGGTTGTGGCAGTAGTCAAAAAGAAATACCTTGCAAAGCAGAGCACATCTGTCCATCCCCCTAACAGGTAGTCAGGGCCTTGGACAGATTTGGGAAGCATGTCTACATCTCAGCAACTTTGCCCTGAGGTCATTAATTTACTTGGCACATTGTACCAGATTGCAAAGAGATTTAATAAAGGAGCTGTCCAAATCTCTTTCTGGGTCCATATCCATGGAGGACCAGAATAAGGTTTCTTCACAACTGGGCACCCTTCAATTCATATCTAATGTGTCTGTGAGGTTGCTCTCCCATGTTGCAGAGAGCACCTCAAGGGAGTTTGGCTCATACATAACCATCAGAAGACAAGGCTGAATGCATTCATCAGTGCCTTGTTTGATGAATCTTCTTTGTTCAGTCCAAACATAATGCTATCCAGAAGTGAGCAGGAGGAAGAGACGGTCTGTCATTGGGATCCATTTTCTCTGCCCCTCAAAGACTCTTTCCACAGAACCAGTGAGGAGGTAGAAAAATGTTGCTTTGTAAATACCAAGGTCCTTTTCCAGACTCATGAGGAGATGGTTCTCTCAGAGGCAGTGGACGGCATCTTCTGTTAGAGTTCCTGCTTCATGGCAGAGGTGGCCTGCAAAACCAGGATTTCAGGGATTCCTTTTTGGATAAACCCAATCAGCACTCCTGAAAGGTTGCCCGGCTGTTCCTCTTTAGAGGCAGTTGAGAGTGCTTGTCTGTGCACCTAGAAGGGCTGGACTTCTATTACAGCAGATTCCTGGGTGCAGAGGATCATATTCATAGGCTATTTCACACCATTTTCTCAAATTCCCCCTATAAAAATGAGAAAGGTCCCTGATGTTCCACCCAAACAAAGGAATGTGGCAGCTCTGGAAATAAGAAAGCTGCTAGAAAAAGAGTCATCTAAAAATCACCCCAGATTAGATAGGATCCAGAATTTACACAAGGTTCTTTATAGTGACAAAGAAAACAGGGTACTAGAGACCCATTCTAGATCTCGGCAAACTAAATCATTATGTAAGGTACTAGTTCTGGATGGTCATAGTTTAGTCCATTCTACCTTTAAGAAAGGACGAATGGATGTGCTCATTAGAGCTTCATGATGTATGATATTACATCAAAATGAACAGGTACTCCAGAAGATATCTCCCCTTCCTTCTGTGAGACCATCATTACCAAGTCAGAGCACTGCCCTTTGGTTTCACTACAGCCCCCAGGGTGTTGACCAAATGCATGGCAGTGGTAGCAGCTCACCTAAGACTGCTGAGATTCTGGGTGTTTCTGTTTCTAGATGACTGGCTCCTGACTGCTGTGACCAAGCATCTAAAAGCAAGGGACTACTTGCTCCATTTGTGCCACCATCTGGGCACCATAGTCAACTACAGTAAATTGCATCTCATTCCTACATGGAGTTCATAGGTGCTTATCTAACTGTTTGTGTCGAGATGAGCACCTATGAACTCCAGGTGCTCATCTGACTGTGTCGAGATGAGCACCTATGAACTCCACGTGCTCATTTGACTGATTGTGTCGAGATGAGTACCTGGAGTTCATAGGTGCTCATCTCAACACAGTCAGAGATAGCATCTCTTCCTGCAACAAAAATACAGACAAATCCCAGGTGAAAGAAATGATTTCACATTCATCTTCAACAGCATGACTGGTTTTACAGGCATTGGGGTTGATGGCAGAAGCAATAATTATAGTCCCAATGGCGTGATATCAAATGCAAATTCTTTGGTGGCCCATATCAGTTCATTAATCTATTCTTCAACAGTCCTTATCTGCACCAGTCAGGATTACGCAAATTTGCATTTATAATGTGGTGGAGCCATTTGAACAAAATTTCTCGGGGCTGCCTTTCTTTTTACTGCTCCCATTTGCCACAGTGACCACAGACACCTCCTTTCCGGAGTGGTGGGGGGGACATTTCTTGGGAAGGACAGCCCAAGGCACATAGTCCACTCGAGGCTAATTTGCACATCATTGTGCTGAAGATGAGAACTGTCCTTCTAGTGTGGCAAGCCTTCCAAGATGCTATCCCATGTGGGACAATTGTGATTCAGTCAGATATGTCTGTGGGTTGGTGCATCAACAAACAGGGGGAACCAGGTCTTACCCTCTTTGTTGTGAGGCAGGGAAAGTGTGGCAAAGGGCAATCACTTCAGACGTTTTCTTATTGCAGTGCATGTACCAGGGAAATCAAATGTATATGCAGACAGACTAAACAGGCCCATTCTGATGCATTTCTGAGCTGTGATACAGAATTGGAATTGCTTAGACAGGGTAAGGCCTTGCCGTCTCTTATTATGGTGTCTGCCAAAAACGCAGTTGCTAGAAAATAGAAGTCAAAATCTAAACCAGCTATATTAGAAGTAGTGAATATAGGAACAGAGATAAAAAAAAACAGAATTGAGATCCTTGGACAAAGGTAGGAGCAAACTACATAGGAAAGAAAATGCGAATTGTGGGAACAATATTTACAGGGGAAGAATGCGGTTTAAAAGAATGCAGGACCTGAGCTATGTAATGTTTTACTGTAAATTATAAGTGCTGTATAATGTTTGCAACTGGAAGGGAGTCAGTATGGTTTGTGATATAAAATGCTTGCAACTAGGATTATCAGTGTGGTTTGTTTTCAAATAAACCTGTAGGAGTGGTTACTGCCTAGAAGCTGTAGTTTTATTGGCCATTTTGGGTCAATTCTAAACTCCTTGATCTCTCGCTCTTAAAACCCTACAACTCTCTTTTTGCGCACTGAGCACCGTCAGGCAGCGCCGCCTAAACAGGTTTAAACTATTCCAGGCTCCACAAAGTCTGCTCTTCATTTTTTCCCTTAGAACTGTTCAAACTCCCAAAGTAAGTACTCTATTCTCTTTCTAAAGCCCTGCACTTGCTCAGTTCTTATAAGGAAACACTAACTAACTAAAGCACTGCACCCTCCTAGACTTCTCATAAGTACTAGGCTCCCGATTGGTCCTTCCTGATCAAGTGAAAAATCAGTTCCCTTTACTAATCCGATCAGTGAAAAACCAGTTTCCTATACTAATCTGGTATGTCCAAGGGTCAGTTTCAGGGTTACTCTCCAGTCCAGCTGGTGAATCTGGGAATTTTGAGGCAATGCTACAATTGCCTTATGTACACAGACAACCCTCTCCTCCTTCCAACAAACTCTAATACATGTGAGAGATGTAGTTACACAGCCAAACTGGAGGCAGAGCTCTCTCAACCCAAGACTGGCACTGTCAGTCAGGAGGAAAAGGTAATCACCCGCACCACAAATCCAGTCTCACATAGACCTGTTGCATCTGCATACCCAACACATAAACACACAAAAACATACTCGTAGGCTCTAAATAAAAATCTGCCTAAGCAGCAAAGACCTCCAAAGCAGATATCCAAGCAACAGCCACCCCTCAACAATACCCACGAATCACATATCTCACAAAGTCAGTGTGCCTCACAGTCACAGCCCTTAAGGCTAAACAACACACCAAATACACTCGTTATAGGGGACTCTATTGTCCAGCACACTGATGTCCTGCTCACCAGACTGAGCAAGGAGAAGGTCACTGTAAGCTGCCTGTCAGGTGCCAGGATCTGCCACATAACGCAAGCACTCAAGTCACTCCAAAGCAAGTACAAATATGACTCCGTCATTGTCCATGCTGGTGTGAATGACCTGAGACGTACCTCCCTGGACTACATGAAAAGAGACATAGAGGAGCTCTCTGATCATGTAGCCCAGGCTGGTATGACCCTGACCTTGAGTAGCATCTTGCCCTCACCAAGAATGATGCCACAGTATAAAGACAAAATGATCAGTTTCAACAACTGGCTAAAGTATTGGTGTCATTCAAAGGGGATCCAGTGTCTGTCAGCCTGGGATGACATGCTCGACAAGCCATGTTGCTTCGCTAGGGATGGCTTGCATCTGTCACCCTAAGGCTTTCGTATACTGGCCAAGGCTCTTGCCACCCCCATAGTGCCTTTTTTAGGTAAGGCTCAAAGGACAAACCTACCTCCATAGACAACCCAAAGATAAAAAAACTCAGTATGGAGAAAATCGATGTCTGTGCAGTAACAGAAACCTGGTTCAAGGCTCCTGAGAGCACCCCAGCACTACCAGGTTATAACTCATACCATGCTTTTCGGCCCCAAAACTCGGACCGAAGCACAAAAGGAGGGGGAGTATCTATATTCATCAAAGATACCTACACCTCCAGGTTAGTGGCACTGCACGAAGCATCGGAAACCATCCATGTGCAGCTAACAACGGGCAAAACTGCCTTTCAGTTTGTAGCCTGCTACGGATCACCCTCCCTTTCACAGGAACCCCACTTGACATTCCTGAGAACACTGGAGAATATGAAGGTCTCTCCAAACACTATGTTATTGGGTGACTTCAACTACCCAAACATTGACTGGGAAAACTACTCAAGCCCAAACACCCTCGCCCAATGGTTCCTTGAATTTATAAACTCTAATGCGATGGAACAACTGGTCACCACTCCCACAAGAGGGAACAACATATTGGACCTGGTCATCATCAACATGGGGACTCTGTGTTCCACACCAGAGGTAAACCCCTCATTGGTAAGATCAGACCATAAACTAATTTCCCTGGACATCCATATCCCGTCCCCACCCCCAGCCAAGGAAATCACTGTAAAGAATTTCTCAAAAGCTAACTTCACACTTCTCAAGACTGAGGTGGAATCCTTCAAAGCCCCCGGGCCAGAGGATAATACAGCCCAATCCGCAGAATCCTTTACAGTTGCATTCTATGAGCACCTGCGGGAATGCATGGATCATGGTATCCCAAATAAAACAAAGACTCACTCCTCCAAAAACAGAAGACCTGTCTGGTGGACCCCGGACATAAATAAGCTATACAACAGAAGGAGGAAGCTACTACATGACAGAGCAAAATCCCAAAAAGGGAAGGCATCTCTGATCAGTATTAGCAAGAAACTACGATCCCTCATACAATCATCAAAGGCCAGTTTCAAAAGAAAAATTGCCGTAGACACTAAAATTAATCACAAGGCCTTCTTTAGTTATGTCAGGAATATGGGTGGAAACTCCCAAATATGCTCTGAATTGTTGCATAATGGTATAAAATATACCGAACCTACAGACATGGCCAACATCCTGGCAGACAGATTCAGTGCTAACTCCCCCCCCCCTTCCCCCTCAAAGGAGCAAATGCCTATCCCAAATGAATGTAACCTCCCTGACATCACAGATGCACAGGTGAAAGCTGCCCTCTCCAAAGCAAAAAACACAGCATCTATGGGACCGGACGGTGTCCCAGGCTGTGTCTTACACGAGCTCCAAGAAGAACTGAACCCTCACATTAAGTCACTGTTCAAACTTCGCCTTACTACAGGATATGTACCCAAAGAATGGCGCACAGCTACAGTGGTCCCACTCCACAAAGGTGGCGCCACAACGGACCCCGGGAACTATCGCCCCATAAGTCTGACTAGTCTGGTCTGTAAAGCTATGGAGCGTATTATCATGGAACTCATAAACAAAGACATTGGGAGCCTCCAGACACTGGACCCTACCCAATTTGGCTTTAAGGGCAGATCTTGCCTCTTAAACCTAGTTGATTTCTTTGAAACAGTTACCAAAGCCATAGACGAGGGCAAGGTAGTCCACACAGCCTACCTGGACCTCACAAAAGCCTTCGACACAATACCCCACTTGGGCATCATAAATAAGCTTACCAGCTTAAATATCAACCCCCTATATCACAAGATGGGTTGCAAACTGGCTCAGGGATAGAACCTACATGGTCAGAATCGCAGGTGCCATGTCCGAATCCAAACCAGTTACAAGTGGTGTCCCACAAGGCTCAGTTCTGGGACCTCTCTTATTCGGTATATACTTCTCTGAGGTTCAGGCTAACACGAGGGGACTATGTCTGACAAAGTTCGCAGATGACTGCAAACTGGGAGCCATAATCGACTCTCCAGCTGACACAAGCATCCTCCAAAAGGGTCTCTCAGAGACGGATGCTTGATACCAGAACCACGGCCTCAAGCTAAATGCTAAAAAGTGCATAGTCATCCCCTCTGGGAAAAACAAAGTGCCCATAAATTACCACATAGGTGGTAATCCATTAAGTACAGAAGAAGTAATTAGAGATTTGGGGACCAACGTAGATAGTAATCTCTCCTTTGATAATCACGTTGCCAAAGTGGTTAGAAAGACCTTCTATATAGCCCACCTTATCACGAAAGGGTTCGCATCTAAATCAAGAGAGGTCATTGTGCCCCTCTACTCGTCACTTATCAGGCCCACTTTCCCACCCAGCCGACTCCCTTCCCTTTCTTCCTGGAGGACATCTAAGGGATTTTTCTTGGGAACTTTTTGGCCCTTGTTTAAGCTCTACAGTATCTCTGCTGTTTACTTTCTTTTTATTCTGCATAGAGTAAATTATTGTTTATGGGGACAGCAAACTTGATCTGATGTACATTAGGTTGGTGGGGCATTATAGGTAAGGGAGGAGCTCGAGAGTTGGATTCATGAATCTAGTGAAGCAGCCAAGCCAGATCTGAAGTCAGATCCAAGACCCATCAGTTGAGGAGGAATGAAAATGGACAACACAGATCCTTCATTATGGTGAGTACATAACTTTTGATGTTAAGTTGTCTATCTCGCCTTCGTTCTTGCTGGTTGGGATCGGAGCCGATCCTCTGCTCCGACTCGGCCATCTTCTATAGCTCAAGAGCTGTTTACTGGTTTGAGGCTACCCCTTATCCCATGATGCCTAGCGCTAGCTACCCAGATCTTGTTTGCCACTTCAGCTGCGAGGTGTCGTTTTTCTGGCTCAGGCTCATATAAAGTTTCTTTATAGAACTTTTTTACTAGAAATAGTTTTTTTCCTAGGGGGTTTTCTTAGTTTTAGTCTTGTACTTGTTGTGTTAGCTAAGTATGTATTTGTAGCTTCCTTTCCTTCCCTTTAGAACTCATTTAATTTAGAGAGTTCTCCCCCTCCCCCCTCCTTATTCCTGTCAGGTTAGCCATTTAAGTTAGAGGCTTTCCTTCTATCTTCTTTATAGGCTAGCCATTTGAGTTAGAGGCTTTACTATTAAAAAAAAAAAAAAAAAAAACTTTCGCTTTAGTCTGTAGTGTACTGTGTTTTTCTCTTTAGACTGTATTTTGATTGGTTAGCTATTGTTGTATTTTTTGTTACAGGATGTCCAAAGAATCCAAGGTGTCTGGGTACAATAAGTGTGACTCATGCTGTCAGAAGATGTCTCTGACAGATGGGCACACTTCTTGCGTCTATTGTTTAGGTGCTGTGCACCTGCAGGACTCTTGTTCTGTCTGCCATGCATTTTGTCCAAGAGTTCTGCAGGAGCGTAAGAATAAGCTTATTCTTAGGGGGCCTTTTGAAGCCCCAGGATTCACCGGCCAAGACTCAGCCTGTGAAATCCCCTAAATCTACCAAATCGTCTGCTCCAAGTTTGGAGTCGTCTTTGGTTCAGACCCTACCTGCTACTTCGGTTCCGGCTGGAACCAATAAGACTATCTCCCCGTCGGCTCCATCAGAAACTTCGGAGCGTTCGCAGAGCCACAAGAGGCTGAGGTCCCCTTCTCTGGAATCGATACGTTCGGCTCCTCTGTCTCCCCTGCTGCAAAGCAAGCGCAGTCACAGATCTTCTCACTCCTCTCGATCCTCTAAGCTCTCGGATCACGATGTGGAGAGTGGTCAGTAGGTTGCTAAAGTCACAGGCACTTGCCAAGATGTTGTCCAGCCCTCCTCAACAGGTGTCTGCTCTGTCTACTTCTATCAATGTTCCTCCTCCGACTCCATTGAGCTCGGAGCCGGAGTTCGGTGGGGTTCGAGTAGTGGAACCATCGGCTCCGATAACTTTATCTCCTTCGGTTCCGTCATCGGCTCCGATTCCCTCGATGGTGCCGTCCGTCAAGGGATATGGGCGCCGGGGCTCCCTCGTCGGCTCCGAGGGGGCGAGTGGCATCGGACCCTTGTCCGACCCGTTTTCCCTCTCGGAGCTTCGGCGCAGGTGAGCTTGGCTCCTACATTGGCCTCGGAGCCGTCTCCCTCAGTGCGGAGAAGGATTCCGATTTCCTTGGAACCTTCTCTGCATCATGGCAGGGACGCCTTCGATGTCATGAGGAGTGTGCTGGCCACTGAGTCAGCTCCACTAATTCCCCTGTAGTGCCTGTGCCAACCTCTGCTCCTCCTCCAGACCCCAACCGTGGGGAACCGGCGCTCCAGGGCACCCCATTGGGTGCTTCCTCTTCTTCCGAGGCCTCCCCTGAACATTCAGAGGAACCCCCTCGTAAGAAGTGCAAGAGGAAGCACATTGATTCTCCTGAGTCTGTCACTTCGGATACAGACTTAGATGATTCGGAAGGGTCCCAGAGATCCCCCTCTGAAGATTTTTCTTTTACGGACATCCTAGAAATGCTTAAGCAGAGGGGGAACTGGAATCCCCTAGCCCCGACTGAGGATGAGTCTGTATTCCTGGATGCATTCGGTTCCCGATCTTCCACCTCCTGGGTTTCTCTGCCTTTCGATCCACTTATGTCCATGGTGGCTCGAAAGGCTTGGTCAGTCCCGGATACAGTGGAACCAACTCCGAGGAGACCTGGCAAGTTTCATCACAGCACCCCATGATAAGCAGTTCCTTACCAAAGGTGTTCCTGTTGATGCCATGGTGGTAGCAGCAGCCACCAAAAAAGAGTTAGCGGAAACCTCTTCATCTGTCCAGCCTCCTAACAAGGAGTCTAGGACCATGGACAGATACGGGAAGCGAATGTTTGCTTCAGCGACCTTTTTCTATGAGGTCACTGAACTTCTTATGCCATTTTTCCCGGCTTCAGAGGGATCTCTTTAAAGAGCTCTGAGATACCCTTCAAGATCCATCAGCTGAGGGGGCTCAAGCTTAAGTGGCTTCCCAGCTGGCGATCTTTAATTCTGTAGTCAACTCCTCCATGAGGCTCATTTCTTATGCAGCCGATGGTGCGAGTAGAGCCGCAGATACGGGCGTGGCCCTTAGGAGACATGCATGGATGCTGTTATGTAACTTTGCGGAACCCCTTAGAGCGTCATTCACCAACACCCCCTTTGATGGTTCCTTTCTTTTTGGACCACAGGTGAAAGACACTTTGACTAGGTGTGAGCAAGAAGGCAAGACTCTCTCTGCCGTGTGAGTCCGTTTTTCCACTCCTTCCAGACCATACCCCACGGGTCAGAAGAGTGGTAAAATGTGGTTCCGAAAATCCCAGGGAGCCTCGCCTGACACACGTAGCGATTTTTTTCCTCCAGGGGCAGAGGGGGAAATAACAACAATAGACACCGCCCTCGTGGCAGAGGGGTTCCGCAGAACCAGGGCAACAGAGGATCCTTCTCTGAGAAGCCCTTTCAGCATCCCTGAAGGGTTGCCCGGCTGCCCGCCTCCGGAGGCATTCGGGGGAAGACTTTCACTGTACCCAAAAGCCAGGCAAAATTTAACGCAAAGACAAATGGGTATGATCAATTATATCCGGAGGTTACAAAATTCCCTTCTCTCAACCCCCCTGCCCTACCATCGAGCAAATCCCTTCCAGATGTTCCACCCAATCTGAGTGACCAAGCAGTCATAGAAGTTTCAAGACTGCTAGAAAAAAGAGAGTCATCCAGGAAGTCCCGGCAGACCAACACGGATCTGGAACTTACTCAAGGTTCTTTTTGGTACCAAAAAAGACAGGGGACTGGAGACCAGTTCTGGAGCTCAGCAGACTAAACAAGTTTGTTCAAAGAACAAAGTTTCGGATGGTCACACTACAGTCCATTCTACCCTTTCTGGGTCAGGACAATTGGATGCGCTCCATAGATCTTCAGGATGCGTACTACCACATCAAAATGGACAGGCACTACAGGAGATTCCTTTGCTTCTGGCTGGGAGCCAGTCGTTACCAGTTCAGAGCTCTGCCCTTTGGTCTCACCACAGCCCCCAGGGTGTTCTCCAAATGTATGGCAGTGGTCATGGCTCACCTGAGACGTCAAGGATTCCAGGTGTTTCCATATCTAGACGACTGGCTTCTCACTGCTACTACCAGGCATCAACTTCTGCAAGCCTGGGACTACACTATCACAATCTGCTCCCAGCTAGGCATTACAATAAACTTCGAAAAATCTGCCTTGTTGCCCTGTCAGTCTATCACCTATATAGGAGCAGACTTGGATACAAAGAACATGTCCGCAAGGCTACCGCCAGAAAGGGTGTCTACAGTTCGCCAGCAAGTACAAATTGTAATGCAGAGCAAAAGGATCCAAGTCAGGTTCGTCCTTCAAACTCTGGGTTCCATGGTAGCGGCAGTTCTTCTAATCCCACTGGCCTGCTTTCACATGAGGATCCTTCAGTGGCTTCTGTTCACACAGTGGTCTTTCCAACAGCTACCCATGTCTCACATGATCATGATTACAGAAGCATGCAAAAGGCACCTTTCCTGGTGGATGATCTCCCCACTAGTGACTCAGGGCAGACCCTTCATTCAGCCCCCTCCGGTTGCTACGGTGACCATAGATGCCTCCCTGATAGGGTGGGGGGAGGGGCATTATCAGGGCAGGACAGTCCAAGGCATTTGGCAGCCTGAAGAGTACCACCTGCATATAAACGTCCTAGAAATGAGAGCCGTGCTCCTAGCATTGCAAGCTCTTCAATACTCTCTCCCTTCTGGGACCGTTGCAATTCAAACGGACAACATGTCAGTGGTCTGGTACATCAACAAGCAGGGCGGAACCAAGTCCTACCCCCTATGTCGAGAAGCACTCAGACTCTGGCAGTGGGCGATTTCTTCCCAATGATTTCTGATTGTGACGGACATCCCTGGGAGGTCCAACGTCATAGCGGACAGGCTCAGCAGAGCTGTTCTCATGCCTCACAAGTGGTGTCTGAATCAGGTAGTTGCAGATCTGATCTTCCGTAAATGGGGACAGCCTTGCTGCAATCTTTTTGCCACCCCCTTCAACAGCAAATGCAGCAACTACTTCTCCCTTCTTCCGCTTCCAGGTCACACACCCAGAGACGCTCTAGTTCACGATTGGCCTCAGGGACTTCTTTATGCCTTCCCTCCGTTTCCTCTGATACCGAAACTCATACAGAAAGCAATATTGTTGGATTGCAAAATGATCCTCATTGCCTCCTACTGGCCTCAACAGATATGGTTTCTGTTCCTGCACCATTACCTTCTCAATCAGCCCTGGACTCTGGATCCGATTCCAGACCTACTGATTCATCAATCAGGCGGGCTGCATCAGTCCCTCCGAACCCTCCAGCTCACAGCTTGGTTGCTCCACTTCCAACCTTAGCCAGGCTTCCCAGCATTTCCTCGGCTGTGCGTGAGATTATTGCCTCCTCTCACAAATCCACAACTAGAAAGATTTATGCTAGCAAATGGAAATGTTTTTCTTGTTGGGCAGAGGCTAGGAACGTAGATCCTTTTTCAGCCCCAGTCCACGAAATTTTGGCGTTCCTAGCACAACTTTTTCATTCTGGGTCCGCTTCTGCTACAATCAGGGTTCAATTGGCGGCCATTTCTAACTTTCATGTTGGGTTGTCTAATTCAAACATTATGTCTCATAAACTCTGTAAATCCTTTTTAAGAGGGACTACTCTCCTTAGACCTCCATTGAGAGATCCCCCTTCTCCTTGGGACCTTCATTTGGTACTAACGTCCTTAATTATGCCCCCCTTTGAACCTGCAGCATCCTGCTCCATTAAGTTCCTATCTTGGAAAACACTTTTTCTGGTAGCTATTACTTCAGCCAGACGCATCTCTGAACTTCAGGCACTATGTGTTCGTCCTCCATACTTGGTTTTTCATAAGGACAGGGTTGCTCTGAGGTCTAATCCCTCATTCCTTCCAAAAGTCTGCTCGGAAAACAATTTAAAACAATTTAAACCAATCTATAGACCTTCCTGTGTTTTTCCCTAACCACACCAACAAGGCAGATTACAAATTACAGCAATTGGATGTTCATAGACAATTGCGTTTTTTGCTTGCATAGGACTAAGGATATAAGGAAGTTGGACCAACTGTTCCTTTCCTACGCTCTAGGCAAACAGGGTCTCCCAGTTTCCAAGGTGACCTTATCCAGGTGGTTGTCTCACATTATTACTTTCATTTATCAATTGAGGAAACAAAGAGCTGCCTATCAAACTGAAAGGTCATTCTACTAGGGCCTTGGCCACCTCCGTAGCCTTCCAGTCTAGGTTGCCCATGGATTCTATCTGTGCAGCTGCTACTTGGGCAAATCCTCATACCTTTATTTCTCATTACAAGCTAGATATGGTTTCCAGGAGCAGAGCTGACTTTGGTTCCACTGTTCTGAAGAGTCTGTTCCAATTCCACCCAGGATTGTAGGTGCTAGGGACGCTGTCCCAACCAGCAAGAACGAAGGCGAGATAGACAACTTAACATAAAGAAGTTATGTACCTACCGTAACATTCCATGTTACTTGTCTTCATCTCACCTTCTTTCTTGCGTCCCACCCTCCGTCCCCCTGTCCTATTGGATCAAGAGGAGTTTTGGTTTCACTGGCTGAGTGTTCTCTGGTTTGGTTTCCTCTACTGAGTTAGAGATTATGACAGGTATGCTCAACCTGTTTGTTTAGACAGGTTGATTCTTTGGCTATGTCTGGGGTTAGCTATTACAAACGAGATCTGGGTAGCTAGCGCTAGGCCTCATAGGATAAGGGGTAGCCTCAAGCCAGTAAACAGCTCTCGAGCTATAGAAGATGGCCGAGTCGGAGCCATGGATCGGCTCCGATCCCAACCAGCAAGAAAGAAGGCGAAATGAAGACAACTAACATGGAACATTATGGTAGGTACATAACTTCTTTTTTTCTTTTGTGAGGAAACATCTGCTTTGTGTGGCTTAGTTTCTTCCTTGTCTCAGGTCACGCTCATTGTTTGTATCTTTGTAGATATTGCATCCAGGGCTGTTGCCACTGGTACTGTGTGGTGGAGGATTGTCTTGCTGCATTCTCAGAACATTCCAGAAGATGTAAATACTTAGATTTTGAATTCTTCTTTAGATAGAGGTTTACTTTATCGACCCTTTGCTGCAGAGGTCATCACATAATGCAGTAATGAGGTTAACAGATTCAGGGAATCTCTCAGATATTTCAGCATTTTCTGCTCCCTCATCCAGTTTTGACAAGAAACAAAATAAAGGTAGAATGACTGTTTACGTGACCTTGCACCCACTCCGGCAATCTTTTACTCTTCTAGAAAGTCTGAATCTCCATTTCTCTGTTTGGCAAATGATTGTGTCCGACGTGTTCTAAAGCTGATCCAACTAGTATGCAGATGGCAGTGGGAGGAAATTCCTTCTTTCCAGGGATTTCCTCCTCATCCGCCAGACCAAACTCTTCTGTTCCCCCCAGTCCTACAGCACTTGCAGTCTCAGTGGGTAATAGATGCTGTTCCTCCTTCCCAGTTGGAGAAAGGATTTTATTTAAGAAGGATTTTATTTAAGAATGTTTTTAGTGCCAAAGAAAGAAAATGCCTGGAGGCCCGTTCTTAATCTTTCTTTTCTAAGTCCATTTGTGTTAGTGGACAAGTTCAAAATGCTTTCATTCCCAAGCTGCTACCCCCCTTCTTCCTCATTTGAACTTCTAGTAGCCTTAGATTTAAAAAGTACATATGATCACATTCCTTTTCATCCTGATTTCAGGAGTTTAAGTTTGTGGGTGACTGGATCACATTATCGGTTCTCTGCCTAACCCTTTGAGATGTCCACTGCTGTTAAGAGTATTCAGAAAGTATCTAGCTCTTGTGACAGCCTACCGCAGACTTCAAAGTATTCAGTTTTTTTTTCCTTATTTAGGCAACTGAGTTATATTTGCAAGTCTTTTTCAAAGTTTCAGGAATGTATCTCTGGGGTGAGAAATCTCCTATATAGAGTGAGATTTCAAGAAATCATCTAGGGTGCCTGCTAGACACCTTAATACAAAGAGTTTTTCTTTCACAGGAAAAAAAAATAGATGTATGCTTAGATCTATTCCAGCAGTTTACCACTCAGACTTTAGTCACTGTGAGGGAATACGTCATGATTCTGGGTCTAATGGCATCCATGTTTCTCATGAGATCTCTTGAAAGACTCCACATGGGAAAAAATACAATGGTATTTGAAGTCTATCTGGTCCCAGCACCCACATCCGTTATCTTTTCAAATTTCAGCTGTGGGACTTTGAAAAGAGAACTTGGTGGAGACATCAAATATCCCTGAATCTAGGTTTCCCCTTCTCTCCTCTTACTTCAAAGCACGCAGTCACACAGATGCCACAGACTTTGATTGGAGAGCAGAATCAAGGGGGATAAAAATTTAAGGTCTCTGAAACAAGGAAGTGTGACCAAAGTACATAAACGTAAAAGAGATGCTATCTCTTATCAAGGCTGTTAACTCACTGAATCATCTTTGGTCAGCAAGACCTTTTCATGCATTTAAAGACAATACCACAGTGTTTTAGTACATCAACAAGCAAAGGCGAGTCAGATTATTGTCCACTGTATAGACTAGCCAGACTAACCATGTTAGTATAGAATATAGCTGTACAGCACACTCTCACTTTATAGTCATCCTACATTCTTGTCTTTGCAAAATTGTGTGGCAGACAGTATTGTTATGACTAAGGCAGATCCTCTTGAATGAAAAGTAGATCAGAGGAAACTTGCACGATTTAATCCATACGTGAGGAGTTCCTCAGACCTCTTTATTTGCCCTCTGAACAATCTACAGGCAAATTCTGCTCCAGGACTCAGTGCATTTTGTAGAAAAGACTTTGCATGCTGCATTGGCTAATTGTAGCACTGTTTTAAAGGATACCAAGAGTTTTTTAAATGAGCTGTCTAAACAAAATGAAATTATCTTAGGACAATGTTTATTTGTAACTCTGGATATTGAATCATTGTTCACTGTTATACCCAATGAATGGGGAATTGAAAATGTCAGAGAATTACTGTGTGAGAGAAACACCCCTGATACTAAGGTGACACTTATTTGCACACTTTTGGAAATCATCCTAGAAAACAGTGTGTTTATTTTTAATGATGTTTATTATGCACAAAACGTTGGCATAGCTATGGGCACAGCTTGTGCTAATAGCTACGCCAACCTATCCCTAGCTAATTGGGAAGCTAAACATGTACTTTCGAGTAATGAATATCAGGTTAACATCAAATGGTATAAACGTTTTGTGGATGATATTTTTTGTTGTGGCATGGCTCAGAGCAGCGGCTACAAGAGTTTCTTTTATACTTAAATCAGTTGAATACGTTTTTGAGTTTTACCTATGAATATTCTGAAAAAGAAGTAGAGTTTTTGGATGTTAAAGTTACTAAAAATAATTTATCCACTGTGTCTACTGCTTTGTATAAGAAAACTGTTAGAAAGAATAATGTTCTACACTATGGCAGTATGCATCCGAATCATACGAAATTCAATGTGTTGAAAGGACAGATATTTCGAACTATGAGACTTTTTAATGATGATGATAATCACATTGTTGCATTGCAAACACTTAAGAATTTTTAGAAAGAGGCTATAGTAGTAAACTTATTGATTCTCAAATAGCAGAAGGATGGCGGCATAGATCAAGTAAGTGCCAGCCATACCCCCCCCCCCCACTAGTATTAACAACAGGGATAATATTGACAATACTTTCTTAAGTGATGCTTCCACTGATACCTCTAGGAATAAACTAAGGATGCCATTTACCTTTGCCAGTAATGTGCATGTAGCTTGTGATATTATTAAAAAGAACTGGGATATTCTGTCTACTGTACATGAGTTGAATGGGGGTCATTGGCACACAGCCAGATGTTGCTTTTAGAAATAATAGATCACTTAAGAGTCAGCTCTGTTATCGATCCTTTAATACTAAATCAACTATATTATCTGGTAGACTTGGTATATATATATGTGTAGGAATTGTATGGCCTGTACACATGTACATATTGGTAATCATTTCACACATCCCACTTTGGGTTTTAAGATAGATACTGCTTTTTATGCAGATTGTCGAACAAAAAATGTTGTCTATTTTTGGTATTGTACTACCTACTTCTCATTTTACATAGGGAAAACGAGCAGGGTGTTTAAGGATAGAATACTTGAACACTTTAGGGATATTAGGAATGTTAAAGAAACCAGCTACACTATCACTACGTGTAGCTAAAGAGGGTAAAGAACATACATGTAGCTTTATGGTACTAGAGATTCTGCATAGTACCAAGAGAGGAGGTGACATAAATAATAGAACAGAATCTAGTGAACAAAAATGGATTTTGCGCTTTCAAGCTGATAAACCTCCTGGTTTAAACAACAGAGTTTCCCTGAAACCCTTCCTTAAAGCACAGCCATTAAAGCATTGATCTCTCTCTTAATATTTTATCATATATGTTTCAATAGTCCATCTTTTATTATTTTTTCTATTGTATTTGTTACCAGTTTTAAGTACATATTGTTCATTTAGTCTGTTTTATTCAATTTTTTAATGATCTATATATTCTACAGATGTATTGTATCACATGGCTTTTAGTTATGATGCACATTTTATCTTATTCATGATTGGATGTTTTAGTGTTTAAAAATGTAACTGCTATTCTATCTTTGTTGGTCTGATGAAGCTGATGTTATTCCGAGAAAGCACTTACCTACTACAATAAACGACTTATTGATTTTCACTGCTGTGTGGAACCAGATTATTTTTCTTTTTCTTGTATACTCCATGCAAGAAGGGCTGAAAGCCAAATGTCTTTTTCTTTTACTTGGACAGGAATGCCATTGTATGCTTTACCACCCTTTCCACTGATATCCAGGGTACTTCTGAAGATTTATTAGGAATCTTCAGAGTTCGTTTTGGTGGCTTCCTTCTGGCCCAGGCAGCAATGGTCCTCCTTCCTTCTGGAATTCTCCAGGGGTAATTATAACAAGCTTTCTCACAAATTGGATCTAATCACACAAGAACAGGAGTGTTTGATAAATCCCAACCCCAACTACAATGGATTTCCTGGATGATAGGATCTTAATACCCATTTTGCACCTGTTTACTGAGGATGTGCTGCATTTAATAATGGAGGGAAGAAAGCCTGCTAAAAGACATCAACAAAATAACCAGCACCCATTCAGGTATAGTGTTTCACTGGTTTTACAATATTTGAGTTAGTCACCATCCTATGTCTTGTCCTACTCCTCTATTAAAATTCACTTGTTGCCCATTTCAGCATTGCTGCTCATGGATCCCCTCACTTTCAGTGTATTCCCATCTCAAAGTGTTTTTGAAAGGGGTACTACATAAGAGACCTCCAAGAAAACTGGTGGCTGTCCCTTGGGGTCTTTGTGTTAGAGACACTAACACTTGCTCCATTTGAACCAGCTTATTTGGCTGACTTGAAGTTCTTAACATGGAAAACAGTTTTACTAATAGCTCTGACATCTGCAAGAAGAGTATCTGAGTTGCAAGCTCTTGTGGCGAGTCAACCCTGTCTCATTTTTCACAGAGAGAGGGTTTCTTTGAGAACTGAGCCTACTTTTATGCCTATAATTGTATCCAGGTTTAATTTCAGCCAAACTGTCCATCTTACTACGTTCTTTCCTGAACCCAAAAATGAGGGAGAAGGAATATAGAATACCTTGGATGTCAGCAAACCGCTCCGGTACTGTCTTGACAGAAAAAATGTTTCAGAACTTCTGATCATTTCTTCATTTCTTCTGAAGGTAAGGGTGAACCTTTGATAACTGAAAAAAGTGCAGCAAAACCAAAAATTAATCACTCAAGCCTTAAGAGAGTTAAGCGCTTTTGTTCATTTAATACAAGAATTCATCAGAACTACACGACAAACCAAAAACTATTTGAATTTATATTAACAGTATTATAACCACACAACCAGTGAAATCAAGAAAACAAACCAATTAATTTTTCATTTAAATATTTAAATATACATCATTTAAAAGTCCAGCCCATAAAACATATTTAAAGGGGCACTTAAAATAATTTATTCCTCAGTAAACATTTGATATTAATAACATCATTTAAGCCAGGCTTTTTATCTGATTTAGTGCAACTTGCCATTTTAACTCTTTAATTTCTAAAACATTGTTAAACTTATAAGTATTCCTTGATCTGCAGTATCCAATACAAAAGAACTATTTTTTTTTTAAATTGTCACATTCATAAGCATGTGTGACTAAAACATTGTCGAAGTCAACCCTTTTTAATAGCAGTACAATGTTCATAAATACTTTTTGAAAGTGGTCTAATAATTTTACCAACATAATAACTTCCACAGTTGGAACAGTTAGCTAAATAAACAACTCCCGTGCTTTTACAACTATATCTTTGTTTACTGACCACTTAAGATGTGCAAAATAAACACCTTGTGTTGAATTAATAAATCTACACTGTTTACAATCCAAACAAGGATATGTTCCAAAGTGGTCCACAAATACTTGAACTATTATTAAACTCGCCAAACTATAATAATGATTTAATATTGGACACTTTTTATACCAGTTCACCATTCCCTAAAATAATTTTCCAATTATCATGTACTATTCTTATATTTTTAGAATCAACATAAATGGTGATGGGAAATGCCAAATTTTTGTCCAAAGTGCTGGAATTAACCGTATTGTCTTTGGGAACAAACCCACTGGTTAAATAGGTGGGAATTTAGTTACTGTACAACAAAAAACTTCATCCTTAATTTCATTCAACTTTGACTTAGGGTATCCTCAATCAAAAAACATATTAATGTAAAGGTCGGCCTCCCTAATGAAATTGACATCTGAGTGTATCACTCTACTTGATCAGTTGACCAGTCCCCTAACATTATTCATTTTCATAAAACAAGAGTGTAAGCTGTTAAAATGTAAATAATGTGTTAGAAAATGTTTCTCCCTATGTATAGTACTAGAAAAACTTTTTGATTCAGCATCCATGGTGATTCTTAAATCTAAAAAATTTAGTTGTTCCAAATTTACCTAAGTTAAACACAATACATTCAGTACATTGATTAATTTTCAAAAATATCTCAAATTCATCTTTACTCCCCGTCCAAATAAAAAAACAAGTTATCAGTATATCTCCTGTAAAAGAGGGCATATTTAAAGAGCTCCAGTTCAGATAAAATATTTGCTTCCCATCAACAGAGCACTAAATTCAGAAAATCTGGGGCCATTTTAGCCCCCATGGTGATCCCACATTTCTTTTGGTAGATATTTCCATCGAACAGGAAAAAGTTGTTGGTTAAAACTAATTCCAACAAAAGGCGTATAGTATTAATCTTAATAGTGTCAAAATCAGTAAAACAGCTTAAAAAATTCTAACATACTCTATGCCTAAAGTTGGGTCAATTGAGTTGTAAAGAGAAGCAATATCATCAGTGATTAAACCTTTTAAGGTACAGAAATTTTTTTTTGTTTTTCAAAAGATCCCCCCCTCCACCAAAAAACAAAAACAAAGAATCCTTCAAAATTTAATCGGTATTCCTGGTCAATGGATTTTACAAACTGTCAAGATAAAAGGGTAAAGTGACTGTTTTACTTTGTTTAGCTAAAACAATCTGCCTAAAAGGTGGATTAATGAGGATCCTTTTGTAGCTTTGACATCTCAAACAAAGTCCCTAATTGTGGCTGCTCAACAATCTGAAATTTAAAGGTTGCTAAATCAATGTGACCTTGATTGAGTAGATCCAACAACAAATCATCCATTTTTCTGAAACTTTTTCTGACAAAGTCTTTACTAGCCAAGGTATTATTTTGATTGTCACTAAGTAAGTGAAGCGTGGTGGCTTTATAAGTAGTATTATCCATTATTACCAAATCATTACCCTTATCTGCTTTCATGAGTATAACTTCCTTAGATTTCCTCAATGAAAGAAGTGTTGCATTTTCTGTTTTACTTAAATTAAAACACTTATTATGATATCTCCCACTTATTAGGGTTTGATGGTCTTGCTCACAAAGCTCATAAAAAGATTCAGTGTGGATACCAAATAAGGATTAACAGTGCTAGGTTTTCTAATATATAATCCACTCTGATAATTAGTAATAACTTCAAGGATAAACCTCAAATTTAATTTCCTGCAAAAGTGCTTTAGATCTATCACTAGGTCAACAATGTTAGCTCTCTTTGCCTGGATAAATGAAAAACCTTTTTCCAAAACACATTTTTGATCATCAGACAAGCTTAATGTGCACAAATTTTACAGCTGACACAAAAAACTATCTTGGATGTCCCCTTTTGTTTCTTGGATTTGGTAGTTCTGGCAGTCCTCCAGGCCTCTTTCATTTTCACTGCCGGTAGGTGCAAAATGAAAGGGGCGGAAAAAAACAAGTTGTTCGCCACTTTCACTGCTGCTGTTGACCTTAGGGGTAAAGTTGGAATCAGCATTCCCCCCTTCCCCTATTATGACTAATTTCATTAAAATTAACAACAGGAAAGTCATTATTGTCCATGGTGTTAATAGGTTGAACTGACGTAATCAGACTAGAAGTTGCTGGACCAGTCTCAGGGGAAACTTCTTTACAGGGATAGGCTTTGTTGTTAGAATAAGCCAGAGCATCCCTGTCAAGTTTTTTTTTGTGTGTGTTTTGGCAACTAAAATGGCAACATGTCTTTGTAATTTAGCTCCAGTTCCGTCATAAAGAGATTTGAAAGTCGTGAAATAATTTCTACTTAAAATAAGGTTGTTTAGCTCCTGAACTTGTGTCCTTACTGTCTCCACTTTTTGTTCATTATTTTAGAGCCTCAACACCTGCATTGTTATATAAAGTGACTAAATCTTTGTATATAGATTACCTGTAGAAATACTGTTCAGTAACCTGTAACATCTTACTCCCAGTGGAACCTGTTGAAGCTCCACAAACCTCCATAAATAGATGTCGTATTTCAACACACTGAATTTGAAAAGATTTCTTTCTAATTCAGAAATGTGAGACTTACAATCAAAAAGATGCTCCATTGTTCAAAATGCAAATGTCTTCACTGTTATTTCCAGCACCAAGACATCCAAATGGACTAACGATAGGACCATTGACAAAATCACTCATTCAGCTGTTAAAACCACTAGCTACGAGAGTGGAATCACTTCCGGAGATAGAAACCTCATCTCTGGCTAAAACTTCACCACCTCCAAAAATACCAGTAACCCCAGCAGTTCTGTTAGCCACCTTGACCTTCCACGGTAAGCTTTGTGCCTTACCAGTGACACTAGTAAGGGTGTGGGTGAGAGAAACAAGCTCAGTCAGGCAAGCTATAAATAGTTGCATTGAAGTTATCATCTGGTTCGCTGGACTCCCAGATGTGAAAAAAACACTGCTAGAAGATGCCTGCTTGGACATCTCGAGTCCAAGGTGTTAAGTCCAAAAAACTTGATAAATCACTCTTAAAACACTGAAGACTAGACAACTAAAAAAGGTGCCACAAAACCAAAAATGAAACACTCAAGGCTTAATACAGTTAAGCACCTTTGTTCATTTAATACAAGAACTTCATCGGTACTAGATTACAAACCAAAAAGCATTTGAATTTATATTAAGAATGTTATAACCACACAGCCAGTGAAATCAAGAAAACAGTTAAACAATTAATTTGTCATTTAAATATTTAAATATACATCATTTAAAAGTTCTGCCCATAAAACATATATAAGGGGGCACTTAATATCAAATAATTATGGAGGAATAAATTGTTTTAATTATATCATTGAAGCCAGGCTGTTTATCTGCTTTGAGTGCAACTTGCAATTTTAACTCTCTTATTTTTAAAACATTGTTAAACTTATCAATAAATATTATTTGATCTACACTATTAAATACCAAAAAAAACGGAACTTTTTACAACTGTCGCATTCACAGGCATTTTTGGCAAAAGCATTGTTGATGTCTTCCTTTTTAATAGCAGCACAGTGTTCATAAATCCTTTTTGGAAGTGGTCTAATAGTTTTACCAACATAATAACTTGCACAATTGAAACAGTTAACTAAATAAACCACTCTAGTGCTCTTACAACTATATCTTTGTTTACTGACCACATATTTTTAGGATGTGCAAAGTAAACACTTTGTGCTGAATTAATAAATCTGCACTTTTTACAATCCAAACAAGGATATGTTCCAAACTGGTCCACAGACACTAGAGCTATGATTAAACTCACCAAACTCTAATAATGATTTGATATTGGGCACTTTTTATAAATAAATTGTGGGTGGTCCCCCACCAATCGTACCCGTTCATGTACTATTTTTCTTTTATCTTTAGAATCAACACAAATCGGGACTGGAAATTCCATTTTTTGTCCAGAGTGTTGGAATTAACTGCATTGTTTTTGGGATGTACCCCTCTACCTCTTAGGGCAAGAAATCTGGACAAAGACCGAAAAAATGGGGGAACAAAGGCCCAAAAATAGGGACATATTTTAAATATTGCTCTTATAAGCATTGAAAGTTGCTAGAGTAGCAAGGTTTGTTTTAACATACATTTTCTGAAGAATTTGAAATATGAAGCTCAGATGTATGTGATTAACTGACTTCTCTCCTTAGATCATCCCAGTGATTTGCCAGAAAACCACAAACTATATGGGGAACAGACAAAAATGTGAGCCAAAAATCTGAACATTCTGTGAAATTCTGGACAGTTGAGAGGTATGCTTTGGGAACAAGTCCACTGGTTAGATAGGTGAAAATTGCTCTACAAGTAACTTCATCCTGCCTGGATTTAGGGTATCCTCTTTCAAAAAACATTAAAGGTCAACCTCCCTAATGACATTGACATCTGAGCTTATTAATGTACTTAATTGAATGACCTGTCCCCTAACGTTATTAATTTTCATAAAATAAGGACGTAAGCTGTTAAAACGTAAATAGTTAGAAAATGCTTTCTTCCTATAAAGAGTACTAGAAAAACTTTTTGATTCAACATCCATGGTGATGTTTAAATCTGAAGAATGACCATTGTTCCAAATTCATCTAAGTTAAACAAAATAACTTCAATACTTTTATTAATTTCTTTCAAAAATGTTTCAAATTCATCTTTGTTAAAATCATCTTTATTTAAGAAGGGTGAACATGTCTGAAATGAAATTGTTTCCAAATGGTTTACTTGGGCTGTTAGGTTTTACCTCCGCGACAACAAAACTTTTCCAGACAGTGTCAAGGCTCACTGTACCAGAACATTGGCTTAATTTATGGCTTTTCAGAAAGTGTTGGACTATAGAATGATTCTAATAGCAGCAACTTGGTCCTCTGTGCATACTTTTCCAAAGCACTACAAATAAGATTCCTTTTCCAGGTCTAGGTCAAGCTTTACTATGACCATTCTCAGGGGCTTCTGGACCCTTCTCTTTCTAATCTGTGGTAGTTTACCCATATATCTTAGGCTACTGCTGCAGTGATCAATATGATGAACATAGTGCAGTTGTGTAAGTAAACTTACCATAACAGTAAATGTTTGAATGATCACTGCAATAGTCACTCTCTTTGACTAACCCCCTTGTTTTTTGGTGTATTTTTTATATCTGGTTGTGGACAGGTGTGTTTTGTTTTTCTCAGCAATGTTCTTTTAGGGCTTAGCCCCGCATGAAAGCCCTGAAGGGCTTGGTACCCAAAGCTGTGTTGTAGTCAGCTCAGCACGAGCTGTCCAATGGTTTGGCTGTGTGAAAAGTGCTCTGAAGATTTGAAAGCAAGCTGGCTGGGTATTATATTTTAAGGAGAATGTAACCCATATAGCTTAGGCATGGGTGCCGTCAAATTATCTATGGTATGATCCCAGTTATTCTAATAAGGGATAATGTATAAATCTGATGTTGTCATTTTCATTCATTCATTCATTCCTCAACTGATGGGTTTCAGATCCAACTCTGCCACTTATTCCAGATCATTGGCTCCAACTCTGGAGCCCCTCTCTCTACCCATTATGCTTCTCTCTCAAGCTCTCAGAAGTTTTCCAGTAAAAGTAGTGAGTTTTCCTCAATTTAATTTTCAATTTAGACTGTCTTTTGAGTGGTCTCATCTGACCTCCATTACTTTGGGGTTTCTCAGTGTATTCTCACCTTCAGGATTTTACTTTTCTCTTCTACCGAATCTCTGGTATTACCTTGAGTTACCATTGTTGGTACCATTGTCTTTGCTTTCTACCCATTTGAGGGTATTTCTTTATACCATTTTTGCTACTTTGCTTTAAAAAAAAATCTGTCTTTTTCTTTGTGTATTTCTGACTTAAAGACTAGCATCTCTGTCCATTATGGCAGACAAACCAACTGGATTAAAAAATTCAATCTAACATTGTCAATTTTCATCTAGTCTTGACTGATGGGTTATGGTTTTGATCCTTGGAACTGATCTGGCTGTTATATAGCTCGCTCCCGCAAAAAAACTCTCAAGCTAAGAGTCTACCCACAATGCCCCTCTCTATATTACCTCAGATCTCGTTTGCCGCTCTTATATTTGTCTCTGTTCCGGGCTCCCATCCCTCCTCAGGGGCACCTGCTTTTCAAGCTATGGAGAGGGCTTTGGCTACCACTTGTTCCCAGATGGCTCTGTGCTACTAGAGTCTCACTCCTTGACCCATGCTTACCCGGAGCTTATACCAGCCTCCATACCCCGACATTGAGCTCCAAGGATGTAAAAGATACCAACCAAGGATCACCCCTTTTCCAAGTCCTCTTCAGATATTCCCACTAAAGAGCCCCCCTCAGAAGAAGTTGCATAAGAGAAAACACCTGGACTCCCCTGAAGAGTCCATCACCGAGTACACAGATTTCGATGAGGGAGAGGGCTCTTGTCGGTCACCCCCAGAAGATGTCTCCTTTGGAGACATTGTAGAGATCCTCAAACAGAGGGGGTAACTGGAAGTCCAAAGATCATTCCTCTGAGGAGTCTGTGTACTTATAAGCTTTTGGAGCTCACCCATCTACTTCCTGGGTGACTCCTTCTGCTGACGAGCTCATTAAGTTGATGGCTGATCAGGCTTGGAAGGCCCCTGATTCAATAGAACCGATTCCCCGGAGACCAGATGAAATACTGTCTGGTCCCTAGAATCATCAGTACTGGGCAAAAGGATTAGCAGTAGATGCCATGGTTGTGGCAATTGCCACTAAAAAGGAATTAGCTGAGGAACGTTGAAATGTTCATCCCCCTAACCCGGGAGTCAAGGGCAATGGACAAATTTGGGAAGTGGGTTTATATGTCATCGACCTTTACCATTAGGTCTTTGAACTTCATGGCACATTTCACTAGGCTCCAGAGGGATCTGATCAAGGAGCTTTCGAATACCATAGCAGGGGCAGTAGCTGAGGGGGTCCAGGAAAAAGTGGCCTCCCATTTAGATACCATGAAGTCTATCTCTAATTTGTCCATGAGGGTCATTGCACATGTAGCCAAAGGGGCAACCAGGTCAGCTGGTTCTGGTGTTGCAATTGGATGACACGCTTGGATGCACCTATGTGGGTTTGCGGAGCCATTCAAGTCTTGCTTCGTCAATGCTCCTTTTGACGGATCCTTTTTGCTTGGCCCCAAAGTTAAAGAAACTCTATCCAGGTGTGAGAAAGATGGAAAGGCCCTGTCTGTAGTGAAGATACATTTTTCTGCTCCCAACGAGAAGTGGGAAGATGTGGTTTAAGAAGTCCCAGAGGCCTTTCCAGGACACATGCTGCAGACTCCACTTGACGAAGAGGAGGGGGAGAGATCTAATGGAAAATGCTGCCCTAGAGGCAGGGGTGGCTTACAGAACCAGGGTTCCAGAGAGTCCTTCTCTGGCCAACCCTATCAGCGATCGTGAAAGGAGGCCCAATTGCTTACCTGTGGAGGCAGTTGGGAGAAGATTTTCCTTGCAGCCAACAGCCTGTCGACAAGTAACCACAGATGCCTGGGTGCTAAGAATTATTTCCAGAGGTTACCTTATCCCTTTCACTATTTATCTAAGAACTCAAACAAGACTCCCCGTTCTTCCACCCAATCAGAGGGACCCAGCAGCCTTGGAAATACAAAAGCTGTTAGAAAAATGAGACATCTAGGAAGTCCCACCAGACCAGATAGGATTTGGATTTTACTCAAGGTTCTTTTTAGTGCCAAAAAAGACAGGGGACTGGAGACCAATTTTGGATCTCAGCATTCTAAACAAATTTGTTCAACAGTCCAAATTCCAGTTCAGGCAGTACTTCCGTTTCTAGAGGAAAATCGTTGGATGTGCTCTATAGACCTTCAAGACGTGTTATTACCACATAAAAATGGACAAACACTCAGGAAGGTTTCTCCGCTTCCAGCTAGGAGCCAGTCATTGTCGGTTCAGGGTGCTGCCTTTTGGTCTCAACACAGCCCCCAGGGTGTTCACCAAATGTATGGCAGCAGTAACAGCTCACTTGAGACTGCACGGATTCCGGATGTTTCCATAGCTAGATGACTGGCTCACCACCACTTCTACCAGACATCTACTGCTACAGGCAACACAATTCACCCTACAATTGTTCCTGCATCTAGGCATCATGGTCAATTAAACAAAGTCTCAACTGACTCCTTCTCAGGATATGGAATTTATCGGAGCTCATCTGAACACACACACTCTTGCATAGCCTCCCTACAACTTCACAGATTGCAAGAAATAAAATCTCAAGTTCATTCTCTCCTGCACACAAACTCAAGCATTGGTGTCCATGGAAGCAGCTATCTCTCTCGTCCCACTAGCAAGATTTCACATGAGATTACTGCAATGGCTTCTTGCATATCAGTGGTCTATTCTAACCCACCCAGTGAACCACCCTATACTTAGCACCAGTCGCTGCAAAAAGGAACTCTTCTGGTGGATGGAATCTGAACAAATTCTTATGGGCCCACCCTTTGCCCCTCCTCAACCCAAAACCATAGTGACCATGGATGCTTCCCAGATGAAGTGGGAGGGGTATTATCTAGGAAGGACAGCCCAAGGCATTTGATCCCCGATGGAGGCCAATCTGTATATCAGCGTCCTGGAGCTGAGAGCAGTGCTACTAGCGTTGCAAGTATTTCACTCTGCCCTCCCTCAAGGTACAATTGCATTTCAATCAGACAACATGTGCATAGTCTGATACATCAGCAAGCAAGGAGGAACCAGATCCTATCCCCTGTGTCGAGAAGCCCTCAGAGTGTGATATTGGGCATTGCCTCCAACCACTTTCTGATAGCAATGCACATTCCATGGAGTTCAAAGGTGGCAGTGGACAAACTAAGCAGATTGATTCTAATGCCTCATGAGTGGTCTCTCAATCCCAAGGTGGTGAAGAAGGTTTTTTGTCTCTGGGGCCAGCCTTGGTGCGACCTATTTGCATCACCCCAAAGCAATAATTGCAGAAGCTACTTTGCCCTAATCCCCCCTTAGTGGGAGTCCCAGAGAGATGCTCTTCTCCTCAGTTGGCCCCCAGGTCTCCTCTATGCCTTTCCTCCTTCCCCTCTGATCCCTCGTTTCCTTAAGAAAGCAGCCAGGTTGATAAGCAAAGTAATCTTCATTGCACCCTTCTGGCCTCGACAAATATGGTTTACCTTCCTATGGCCTCATCTAGTTCACCGTTCATGGATTCTGGACCCAGTTCTAGACAATCTGTCTCACCCTCATGGACTGGTGCATCCCAGTCTTCAAAGTCTGAAGTTAACTGCTTGGTTCCTCCAATTCCGTTAGTCGCCAGGCATAATGATATACTATCCCAGGTATGAAAAAGTTTGCTGGAATCTCATAAACCATCCACCAGGAATCTCTACCTCAGTAAATGGAGTAAATTGTTCAATCTGGGCCTGTGATAATGTCCTTGACCCTTTTTCAGGCCCTGTGGAAAAAGTTTAGAATTTTTGCCCATTCTTTTTGCTAGAGGAGCTTCCACTTCTACTGTTGAGGTCATTCTAGCTGCCATATCTAATTTTCATAATGAATTTGGAGTTCTACTCTTAATTCCACATAAACTATTTAAGGTCTTCCTTAAGGGAACTATTCAATTAAAACCTCCATTTAAAGGCCCTCTACCCCCATGGGACTTGTCTGTTGTTTTGCAGTCACTGGTACTTACCCCCTTTGAACCAGCAGCTACTTGTGACTTAAAGTTCCTCTCTTGGAAAATGCTTCTCCTTATAGCTGTAACCTCTGTAAGATGAGTGTCTGAATTGCAAGCCTTATGTTCAAAATCCCCTAACTTAATTTTCCATAAGGCTAGAGTTACACTCAGGACCAATCCATCCGTTCTTCCGAAGATGGTCTCAGAGTCCAAAATTAAGCAGGCTGTAGACTCCCCTATTTTCTTTCCAAATTTTTCCAACAAAGGTGAATATTGCTTACATTTGTTAGATGTTCACAGACAATTACGTTTCCACCTCAACAGAACTAAAGAATTCAGGAAATCAGAACAATTCTTTCCTTCTCTGGTGCAACCTTAGGAAAATCTGTCTCAAAGGTTACCTTGTCAAAATGATTAAGAGACTGCATTACTTTCATTTATAAAAGAATCTAAAGCTACCAGTGCCGTTGAAGGCATATTCTACCACATCTATGGCTGCTTCAGTTGTTTTCCATTCAAAGGCTTCCATGAGTGAAATATGTGAAGCAGCAGCATGGGCTATTCCGCATACCCTTATTACTCATTACAAATTGGATTTGGTCTCCAGAGAAAGAGCTGTCTTTGGTTCTGTGGTTCTCAGGAATATCCTTCCATAGGGCCACCCAGGATATAAAGTAGCTGGAGACTGTGTCCCATCAGTCAAGAATAGATGAACATTGACAACATCAGATAAAGAAGTTATCTTACCATAACTTTCCATTTGTGTTGTCGATCTTCATCTGTTCTTGGTGTCCCACCCTCCTTCCCCCTCCTGTGGATTCTTGGAGGAGTGATCTTTTGTCCTGGGTTTTCTGTTAGGACACACCTTACATGGCTTCATCATTTTGGATTAGTTTCCATCTATTTTTCTATAAATCTGCAAACTTGATCTGAAGTAATGTAGAGAGGGGCATTGTGGGTAGACCCTTAACTCAAGAGTTTTTTGACTGGCGCAAGCTATATAACTGCTGAATCGGTTCCGAGGATCGGAACCGTAACTCATCAGTCAAGAAGAGATGAAGATCAACAACACAGATGGAACGTTATAATAAGACATAACTTCTTTTTTCCTATTGGCACAAGATTCCTAATTCTGATGCCCACAGTGAATGTGTCTATTGCTTGGGCACTGCCCACTTGGGTACTGACTGTTCATTTTATGCTGGTTTCAACACAAGAGCCATTTGTAACAGAGGGAATAATTTAGTTTTGAAGGGCCGCCTTCCTTCTACCTCCTCCTCTTCTCTTTCAACTGGTGCTCAAACCATTTCCAAGAGGTCTGACAAAGGAAAGCCTAATTTGGCTTTTATAGGTAAAGATACTAGAAATATTTCTCTGGACCCATCTCCAACTTTGGCTCCAACCACCCAGACACCAGCAGAAATTTCAAAAAAGTCAGATCCTACTTCCTCAAAGGCAAATTGTCCTTGGATCCGGTCACCCTGATACTCGGAACCAATACCTACTCAACTTCCTTCTCCCTTTTTACAGGAGACACCGTGGAAGCACTCTAGCTGCCATCTACCAGCACTTCTGTTACGTCCTCCAGGAGCTTTTCTGAGGCCAGGGTGGATACGATGATGAGGAAATTCCTCAGAGCTCAGATCCAGATGGGGGTGATTCCATCTCTGTCTCCCATCAGACCCGTGAGCCTGCCCTTCACCGATTCTCAGTTAATTTCTCCTTCTCTGAACTGTCCTATGGTTTTGGGAGTCCTTAGATCCAAGATCTCTCTGAGGAGCTGGGATGGACTCTGAAAGCATCAGAGCAGTCCTTGTCCCTTGGCGTTGGGCAGTAGAGGTTCAGCTTCATCCTTGGCAGGAGGGCCTGGGGGAATTCAGGGTGTTGTTGACACAGGGGACTTCAGCTCCAGTGCTGCCAGCTTCAGTTTGACTTGGGCTCTCTGCCTTTGAGGTTGTGGAGAGGGCCTTCTATTTGCCTAGGGAGAGGACATCCTTGCCCCATTGGATCTCATTTCTTTACCATCTTTGGGTCATAGTTCTGAGCCTGTCACTTCTAGTTGCTTGGACAGCCACCCCACCCCGTTCAAGTCTCCAGTCAGTCCCTCTGAACTCCCCTGTCACGTCTGATACCTCAGCAGACCATCTCACTGATGAGGTCCTTCGGAAGAGAATGTGTAAAAGGAGACGCTTTGATTCCCCTTAGGAATTAACCCAGACTTTGTTGTAGGGTAAGAGTCCCCTAGATCAACATCTGAGGGTGACTCCTTTGAAGACATACTTGAACTTCTAAAACAAAAAGGTGGCTGGTCATCCAACACCCCATCTCAAGAGGAGTCATTGTTTCTGGAGGCTTTTTGGTTTGGCCCTGGTATCTCTTAGGTGACTCCAGCTGATGAACTAATAAACCTAGTCTTACACCATGAGTAATAAACCTTGTCTTACACCATGAGTATAACGAGCCAGATACTGTGGAGCCTGTCCACAAGCACCCAGATGAAATGTAACCCCCCCCCCCCCCCCCAAAGGCAGAGCACACTGGAGCAAAGGGGCCCTGGCAGATGCCATGGTTGTGGCAGCAGCCACTAAGAAAAAGCTTGCAGAGCAGAGCTCATCTGTCCATCCCCCTAACATAGAGTCTAGGACTTTGGACATATTTTATTTATTTATTTATTTTACATTTGTTAACTGGTAAGGTTTGGTAAGTATGTTTATTTATGTAATGTTTATTTAATGTTTGTTGACCGGGAAAGTCTGACTGGGCACATGCCCTTTTTCAGTGGAGACTGGGGAGGGGAGCCCCAAACAGAATAAAGAATGTTATAAATAAATTATACAATACATAAGCTCAAACAGTAGTGGTACATACAATGATAACAAGGTATAAATAGAGATATTCAACAAAAGACAGAAAAGATTAATTATCCAAGAGAGGGATTGTGGGAAGCAGTTGTAGCTAGGTACGGCGAACTAACAGAGAAGTAAACTTAGAGTAGGATGTAGTTGAGAAGTTCAGAAAGAAAGAGGAGAATGAGGCACAGAGGAATAGACAGGGGATCTAGAGAGAGAGAATGTAGAAGGGGAATTAGGAAAGAGAGACTCCTATCAGGTTGAGTGAGTGAAGATCAACATTGAGGTGTAGTGAAGGAAAGTCTATAAAGATGGCAGGAAGGGGGGAGAGGAATCAGCCAGGTAGTGTAAGGCAGGAGCAGAGCCAAGAATTAGATAAGTGAGATTTGAGGAGAAATTTGAACTGTAGGTGATTTGGTGTGGTAAGTATGTTTTGGGGGATTGAGTTCCATGTTCTGGCAATGCAGTTGGAGTAAAGAGACTCATCAGAAAAGTTGTTAGCTTTTGTGACTTTTAAGAGGAATTTGTCAGAAGATCTAAGTAGTCTTTTGTTAGATTGGGGTTGAAGTAGGTTGCAGAGTGCAGGACACCTGTCTGGGAGGTAAAGTATGCCATGAGCCATAGTGAGTTGGGTGTATGTTAGGTAATTTGGGAGCCCAAGCCATTTAAGACGGCGTAAGGCAGTACAGTGATGGGATCTATGAGGAGAGTTTGTGGTGAATATGGACGTTTTGTAGCAGGCATATTTTTACCAGGTCTGTTTTGTACTGGTTAGTGAGAATGGATGAGCCATAAAGAAGAGTAGAGATTGTGTGTGTTCTAGGAATAGATTGTCTTGTAGAGTTGGTGAGGAAAAGGTTTGACTCTGTAGAGAGAGTCTAATTTAATGTGAACTTTTTTATAGTTAGGGTAATGTGTTTGTCAAATGTCATCTTATCAGTTGTAACACCAATAAGCTTAGTGTGAGAAATAAGTTCAATTTTTGAGGTTATTAGAAGAATATATCATGAAGGGGAACAGGAGTCTGATGGTCTGTTGTGCAAGAAAATCATAAGTTTATTTTTCTTGGGACTGAGGATTAGCTAAGCATCAAAAATCCAAGATTCTACTTCTGTAAAAGATTTTTGGGTTATTTCTTGGAGTTTAGAAAGAGAGGGGCTACACATATGAGTGTAGAGTCATCAGCATATTGTATGGTAGTGGCCTGCTGGGTGGCAGTGTGAAGCTTGTTGGTAAAGATGGAAAATAGGAGAGGACCTAGAATGGATCCTTGTGGGTTGCCTAATTGGACAGAAAGTAGAGAAGAGAGTTTGTGTTGATATTTTACAGCCTGCTGACAGTCAGGTAAGTAATTGTGGAACCAAGTAAGGGCAGTGTGACTTAGTATAAGGGATGAAAGTTCATTGAGGAGTTTCTGATGGGAAACAGTATTTGGACATGTCAAGGAAAATGAAGGGACTAGATGGCCATTATTTCTGAAATGGTTGATGGGGTTTGTGAAGCTTAAGAGGGATGTATTGGTACTGTGGTTGGGTTTAAAGCCGTGTTGGAGATTAGTTAGAAGGTAATTGGAAATTAAGTAAGGCATGAGGTGGAAATGGATACATTTCTTTAGAATTTTGGATAGTGGAGATAAGATGGCAGTACGCCTGTAATTGGAGAAGTCAGTAGAGGTACTGCCTTTATGTAATGAGGTGATGTAGGAAAATTTCCAAATCTTGGGAATGTGCTGTTCTGTTATGGAGTGATTGATTAAGATAGAGATAGAGTAAGTGATTATGTCAGCAGCTAGCTTGAGATATTCAGAAGGGATAATGTCAGCAGCGAGAGGAATAGGCCTACGTTTGAGTAGTTTTTTTTTTATGGTTTTGTTTTTTTTATAGTTTTGAGGGAAATGCATGGGAAGTATTGTCACGAGCTGTGGGAATTGTTAGAGAAGTATATTTGTTGGTTTGAGTTCGGTTTAATATAGTTTGTAAAGTAGGTTTAAATTGTGTGGCTATACTGTCTGAAGAATTTGTATGGTTACGTGTTGGGGTTTTGGGTTGACCTGGCTTTAACAGTTGATTTATAGAAGCCCAGAATTTTTTTGGGATTGTTTTGGTATTTTGTTGGTTGTAATGTAGTAAGATTTTTTTTTTATCTTTTTGACCTGTTTCTTGGCTTTGTTTCTTAGATGATATGAATTGAGGTAGGTTTTGGTTTTGTTGGACTGGTTTTTGAATTCAGGATTTGTCTCTGGTTTTAAGTAATAGTTTAATTTCTTTTGTCAGCCAGGGAGCATAGTTTGTCTTGATTCTAATAGTTCTAGGAGGTGCTAAGTTATTTAAGATGTCTAAAAATATGTTATTGAAGTATGATACGTCAGCTTCCTGTAGGAGTGATAATAGGGGGGACCAGTCGCATTGTTGTAGTGTAGTTAAGAATGTTTCGAGTGAGAAGTGTTTCTTGTTGTGTATCTCTCTGAATGTAGTGTTTTTGGTGATGTGTTGGCATTGTCTAACCAGGTGTGTAAGTTGTCACTGATATACTATCTGGGAGGCAACCCGAGTGGTAGGTGTGTGATGATTTGTTGGTAAATATCCAGTCTAGTTTTGAATGTCTCTTAGTTGTTTTGTCCACTGTAGTTGGTGGTTGTTATAGGCTGGGAGAATCCATAAAGGTGCACGAAATTTCAAGATTTGTCAGCAGAACGACTAATCCAGTCTGGGTCAAAGTCACCCATAACTGTGTTTTTTTGGGAGAATGTAAGGGATGTCCAGTGGAGGAAGTCCTCAATTATAACAGGATTGTTTCCAGTTGGGATGTAGATAGTTATTATAGTTATAGATTTTTTGGAGTTTATTACACGTTTGGTAAATAGCAGTTCTGCGTTATTGAATTTTGGAGGGTTGGGTTCAAGAATTTGAAGGTTGAGAGTATTTTTGTAGGTGATAGCAATGCTTCTACCCTATTTGTTTAGTCTATCCATTCTGTGGATGTTGTAGCCTTGTGTTAATATTTCACTATCCCTTATGCAGGGCTTTAGCCAGGTTCCGTCAGAAATGCTATGTCTGGAAAGCAGTGTGAAAGAGTTGCATGAAATTTGTGTATTTTAGTTGATAGACTTCTGCGATTCATGTTTAGAAGAAAGAGGTTTGATTTATCGGGGGTGGGAGTGATATTTAATGTTAGTATTTGTATGGGAAGTGTGTTTGGTTCCAGTGGATTATTTTTGGGACCTGGGTTAGGATGGATGTCTCTGCTAAGTTTGAGGTTAGTGTTTAAATGAATAATGGGATTAAGATGTTTGAGGGTAAATTTGTTATATTTACAAAGAAGTTGAAGTGCGGTATGCTTATGAGTGTATTTGTATGTGTGAAGTGTTAGATTGGTGATGGTGAAGAGGCTAGGTATTATAACATAGTGTGCTAGTTTGATGTGGTGTGGTGAAGGTATTGAAAGTGTAGGGAAGGAGGGAAGGAGATGGTGTTGACAGAAGTTAGAAGAGAGGTTAAAAAAGTAGAGATTGTAGAGTAGTGTTGTAGAGCAGCATGACTGAGTGGGGAGAAGACAATAGAAGGATATTAGAGGATAAGGAAAGTTGGAGAGGAGTAGTCTTGGTTGGACAAAAGTGAAGTTATCAAGTAGAGGAAAAGATTTAGGATGAGGTAAAGGGAATATAGTTGGAGATAGGCTGGAAAGAGAGTGAGCGGTGAAAGTCAGATCCACTGATCTTTATTTATACTATATATTTATTTATACTTCAGCGTCATTTGCTCTGTGGTCATTGAATTATCTGGCACACTTCACAAGGTTGCCAAGAGATTTGACTGAAGAGCTCTCTGTCTTTTTCCATGTCCATGTCTGTGGAGGGCCAAAAGAAGATTTCCATGAAGTTGATATCCTATGCTACAGAGGTACCTCATGGGCGGCAAGTTCGGGCTTAGCCTTTAGAAGACATTTCTGGATCTGCCTTTGCAATTTTGTGGGACCCTTCAAGTCTTCATTTATTAATACTCCCTTTGAGGGCTTTTGCTTGTTTAGCTCAAAGGTGAAAGTAATGCTCTCCAGAAGTGAACAAGATGGAAATACTTTATCTGTCATCAGGGTCCATTTTTCTACTTCTCAGAGAGCCTTTTCCTGGAATCAGTGAGCAGGCAGAAAGATATGGTTCTGCAAATGCCATGTTCCTTTCCAAGATTCATGAGGAGATGGTTCTCCCAGAGGCAGAGTGGGGATTTAGAAGACACCGCCCCTGCGGCAGATTTGGCATACAGAACTAAATTTTATGGGACTCTTTTTTTCAGACAAACCCTATCAGCACTCCTGAAAGGGTGCCCAGCTGCTGCTGTCTGTAGGCAGTCGGGGGTGCTTTTCTGTGCACGCCAAAGCCTGGGCATCCATCACAAAAGATTCTTGGGTGCAGAGAATTATGTCCAGAGGATCTGATGTTTTCATTCATTCCTCAATGGGTGTATTCCGATTTCACCCCTGGATCCAATTTGGCTACTTTTTTTTGCAGTCTAGGATCCAACTCTTAATCTCTTTCCTTTACCCATAATGCCCCTGATCACTGCTTTACCTTAGATTTTGTTTGCCGCTCTAGCAATTGGTCGGGATTTCACACTTTTGAACTGGGAGTTATTGTGAGTGATATATTTTTGAAGTTTTTGTCACTAACTTTTTTCTTTCCTTACTACATTTCTCTCTTAACCTTTTAGAGTTCGTATAAAGTTTAGTTAGAAACTTTCCATACTATTGATGTATACTCTTTTCTACCATTACTGGTAGCCGTTCTCCTTTATTACCTCTCCTGAGGTACGTCTGTAATACCTTTGTTGGTATTTTCTCCCCCAACCCCACCAAAAAAAAAAAACAAAAAAAAAAACCCTTTTGTATAATTTCTTTGGTTAGTTTATTCTCTTTGTGCTTAGAGCTTTTCCGGTATGGCAGACAAACCTAACTGTTTCAAGAAATGCACTTCCTGTGGGCATAAGATACCCAATTTTTAATCCTTGAGAGAGTGCATGTGTTGTTTAGGTCTGGCTGACCTTCAGATTTCTTATGAAATCTGTACAGGTTTCATTGCCAGGCCTATTAGTGATAGGCATAATAAACTGATTCTGAAGGGCATGTTGTCTGCATTTCCTTCTACTTCAGGGGCTCATACCCCCTCAAGAAGTCAGAAAAGTTTGGATACCAGGAGTCTAAGAAACGCTTCCCTGTCCAATGTCCTACTCCTGCTCCAAGTTTGTTGCCGCCTTCTAAAATAAAAAAATTAAAAAAAAAGATCTTGGATCTGACCGTGTCAGATCCAAGTGCCAAGGCTAAAAAGATTTTGGATACGGCATCATTGGATCCTGTTATACTTCTGAACAGATATTCTCATATCCAGTTTTCGCACTTCTGTACGGAGCCTCTCTGCCAACATCCTCCTCCATCAGGTCTTCTCAGAGTCTTTCTGAATATGATGTGGATATGATGACGAGAAAGTTTCTTGGAGCTCACATCTAGATGGGGGTCCTTCAGGCTCCGTTCCCCATAGATCAGTGAGTCTGCAACCTTCACACCCTTTAGTGATTCATTCTCTGATCTGACCTGTAGTTTTGGAGCTGTCAGATTCCAAGATTCGAGGTGTCTGATACAAGAATGTTACCTTCCTCAGCTCCAACTAATTCCCTGATTGGGTCCAGGGGGATAACTTCCACACTGATGGTTTCAGAGCCGTCACTTCCTCTTGGTGCATCGGCATTAGATAGCTCGGGTCCGATTCCCTCCTTGGTGGTGAAACCCTGGGGGAGGGGCAGGTTGACTGATCCAGCAGCTTTGGCTCCAGCCTGAGCTTTCTGCCTTCAAGGTAGTGGAAAGAGTTTCTTCCCATCCAGAGGGGTTCATTGACTGTCACCTCTTCGGATGTTATTCCCATCCGTCCTCTGGATCTGACTGCCAAGTCTCATCATCTTATTGTACAGGGACAGCCAACCTGTAAGAGCTTCCAGGCAGCCCCTGCACAAGGGCGTCCCCTTTCTTCTGACTCATCTCCAGAGTATCCCAGTGAGGAGGTTCTTCTGAAGAAATGATGCAAAAGGAGGCATTTAGATTCCCCTTAGGAATCATTGAGAGAAGACACTGATTTTGATGGAGAAGGTCCCCCAGATCGCCACTGGAAGATGTCTCATTAAAGACATTTTAGAAATCCTGAACCAAAAAGGTGGGTGGTCTTCCCAGAACACTTCTCAGGAGGAATCGGTGATCCTGGAAGTTTTCAGGTCTGTCCCATCTTGGGTAACCCCTTACCCCCCCACCCCCACCCCCCACTGGCAGATGAGCTTGTTGACCTGTCTCCTGCCGGGCATGGAAGGAGCCAGATTCCATAGAGCCAATCCTTAAACACCTGGACCACATCATCAGTGCACCACTAGACAGCCAACATTGGTCAAAGAGTAGGTACCCCAATTGATGTTCATCGTGTTACACTGCTGCAGTCATTACACTTGGGTTATCCTGCCGTCAGGCAGTTCCCCAGTCGGCCAGAGTTCCAAAGTCTTGGTCCGGCGTCGATTGCTGTCGCCTCCTCCCTGACATCAGTGTGACAGGGGTATATAAGATGCAGCCGACGCCATTTTCTTCAGTCTTTCTTGTCGCACGGTGCCCGAAGCAAAAGCAGTTCGCAAGTGCCAGTCGGCCGACTCTTGAGATTTTCATTTCCGAATCCAGAACCAAAGTCTTCTACACAGCTAAGTACCCCGTTGGGGAAACTTTTTCTTGCCTCAGTCTGATATCAGTAAAAGTTAATAACTGTATTTCTTGTGGGAAGCAAATACCTCATAAGGATTTCCATTCTTATTGCATCCCATGCCTAGGCCCAGACCACGACATCACTGGTTGTCGGTTTTGTGCTAGGTTTAACAAGCACACTATTAAACGTCGGTTTGATTTTGCCCGACATTATTTTGGTAGAAAGTTTAATTATGCGATGCCATCGGAACTTCCGACGACCGCAATTCATAAAAAGCGCAAAGACAGGCATCCGAGGCCCAAAACGGACGACAACGCCTCTTCTAGGCCAGTCGCCGGTTCTCCGGTTTTCAGCGAGGCGCCTTCGCAGCCCCTGACTACTGCTTCTGCAGAACCACAGGCATCCACCGACTCCTTGGTGGAGATGGCTGGGCCATCGGACTCCCAAGTTTTACAGACTACCGAAACCGACCCTGCAGAGGGATCCGGTGTACATGAGCCTCCTGCAACCTCAGAGGGTGTATTTAGACCTAGTCAGCTTAGCCTTAAACCCTCTTCTAAGTCTAAACCACCTGTTAAATCTACGAAATCACAGTCTCCAGGGCAGGCCTCCATGCCTAAGAAACAAATGCTCAAAATGGCCGTAGACCTGATCACTCTGATCAGGGGGTCCCATCCGCCTCCTGATAAAAGGCCCAGACAGGATGTGGATTCTGACTCCTCTGACCAGGTGTCCGTTTCCTCACAGTCTTCCTCAGACCTAGGTTACTCTTTACCCCCTTATGAGGATTCTGATGTTGAGGAATCCATTCCATCAGCCTCTCCTCCAGAGGATTTTTCTTTTGGGGAAACTTTACACACCATGAGGGAGCATTTCCATTGGGAGGGCCAGGATTACTCAGAATCCAAGAAAAGGCTCAGAGAATTCCTACTTTTACCTCAACACAGACCCCTGGCTACTCTGCCAGTGTTAGACATTGTGGATGATGTGTATACTGAATCCAGCTTAAATCCTGATTCCTTACCTCCAGCTCCAGTTAAACCAGACAGGTATTACAGAGTCCCTGACTCACACAAATTTCTGTATAAAAGCCCAGTGGCAGACCCAGAAACTATTTCTCAGGGGCCCAAGGGGGTCAAGGCCTCATCAGCAAAGAACCCAGTTCCCTCTGACACAGACTCCAGAGCATTAGACAGATGGGGAAAGAAAGTATATACATCTGCAATTTTAGCAATGAGGGCTTTGAATTGCCAATTTCACATGTTAAAATACCAGCAATTTCTGATGTCTCAGTTGAAACAAAAATGCTTTCAGATACAGATCCTCCTAATTTTAAAGAAATGCAAGATTTATTGCATGCTGCTGAACAAGTGAGAAAACATACTTTGCAATGCAGGGGTGGCCCGTGCTATCGGACTGCCAGACTGCAGCCCCCTCAAAATAAAAAATAAAAAGAAAAGCTTTTTTTAAATTTCGCTGACTTTAAAAGCTTTTTTTAAATTTCACGGATGTGCAGTAGTCCCGACTACTGTCGGTCTATGCGCATGCTCCAGGCAGTCCGGCAGTCCCCATAGGGGGACACAAGGAGATGTCTGTGCACTTTTAAAGTGCACAGACACGCTGGGATTATGTGTTGGGTCCGGACTGCAACAGCAGCAGTCAGGATCGTCGGGAAAGAGCAGCCAGGACAGTCTCGTCGGGAAGGAGCTTTGCATGGGATCTCGCGGGTCTTTGAAGTATTTGCGCGGGCTGGATATACTATGGAGAACAGACATGTAAGTGTATGGTGCTTTTTATGTTTATATTGAGTGTGTATGGTGCTTTTTAGTCATACAATGCTTATACTGGTGCATGTGAATGGTGCTTTTTAGTCATACAATGCTTTTACTGGTGTGTGTGAATGGTGCTTTTTAGTCATACAATGCTTATACTGGTGTGTGTGAATGGTGCTTTTTAGTCATACAATGCTTATACTGGTGTGTGTGAATGGTGCTTTTTAGTCATACAATGCTTATACTGGTGTGTGTGAATGGTGCTTTTTAGTCATACAATGCTTATACTGGTGTGTGTGAATGGTGCTTTTTAGTCATACAATGCTTATACTGGTGTGTGTGAATGGTGCTTTTTAGTCATACAATGCTTATACTGGTGTGTGTGAATGGTGCTGTTTAGTCATACAATGCTTATACTGTGTGTGTGTGTGTGTGTGTGTGTGTGTGTGTGTGTGTGTGTGTGTGTGTGTGTGAATGCCCCAGGTGCTCATTGTGGTGTGGTAGAGGGAATACCTCAGGCTTGAACCCTGTACCCTGTATGCACATGTTAAAGACTTGAGTTCCCTACCCACCACCATTTGTAAAAAAATTGCAGATTTTTGCCTCATATTCAGTCTGATCTGTTCCTCATAATATCTGTGGTTTGTAAATGTTGCAATGCTTGATATTTGATGGTGTAGTAGTAGCATTGTTGCCTCACAGCTGCAGGTTCGCAGGTTTGATTCTTGGCTGGGGTTCCTTCTTTGTGGGGTCCGTATCTTCTCCCTGTGTTTATGTGGGTTTGCTTTTGTGTCCTCCCATGTTACAAAGACATGTCTGCATTATTTCTTCCTGGGCCTCTGCTGAAAATTGTTTTTTTGTTCCAAGTCAGACTGTCCTGATTAACAAATGTTAAATAAAATTGACAGGCATTTGAATTTCAGACTTCAGGTTTCTGAATGTTTAATTCCTTGCATATTTGATGGTGCAGTGGTACTATTGTTGCCTCACAGCTATAGGTTTTCTGGTTTGATTCTTGGTTGGGGTGGCTTCTGTGTGGAGTCTGCATCTCCTCCCTGTGTTTGTGTGGATTTGCTCTGGTGCCCTGCCATTTTACAAAGACGTGTCTGCAGTATTAATCCCTCGTCTCTGCTGAAAATTGTTTTGTTCTGTCCGCAGTAAAATTGACAGGCATTTGAATTTCAGACTTCAGGTTTCTGAATGTTTAATTCCTTGCATATTTGATGGTGCAGTGGTACTATTGTTGCCTCACAGCTATAGGTTTTCTGGTTTGATTCTTGGTTGGGGTGGCTTCTGTGTGGAGTCTGCATCTCCTCCCTGTGTTTGTGTGGATTTGCTCTGGTGCCCTGCCATTTTACAAAGACGTGTCTGCAGTATTAATCCCTCGTCTCTGCTGACAATTGTTTTTGTTCTGTCCGCAGTAAAATTGACCGCATTTGAATTTCAAACTTCATGTTCTTCAGAATACATAGTAGCACAACCTTTTTTTCTAGCAATTTTCTAAGTTTATAAGATGAATATTTTAAATTTGTCCCTATTTTTGGGACTGTATTCCCCCATTATTGGCTTCGTCCAGGTTTTGTGCTAAGGTTGACAGCTATGGCAAGAACTGAATTCACTGAATATGTTTGAGGGCTGTATTCCCTCATTACTGGGTTTGTCCAGGTGTTTTGTACTAAGAGGTTGACAGCTATGGTGAGAACTGAATTCACTAAATGATAGCCATTTAAGTTTCAGTCTTCCTCTCTTTTACAAAGCAGCTGATGTGGCGTAGTGGTATGTTACTCTGACTGTTTTTTGCTCAGGGACCTTGGCAGTAAAATGTATGGTGGCAACACAACATTTTATTCTAGCAGCTTTCCAAGATTATACAAGCAATGTTTAATGTGTCCCTGGTTTTTGGGCTTTTGAGCCCCCCCCCCCCCACCCCCACATACATTTTGGCTTTTTCCAGTTTTCTTGAGCTGCAAAGTTGAGATGCAGTTGAGTATCGAGTAGATTTTACAAGGAGCTGAGAGCTGCAGGGGAATAGAAGTTTAGTGCTACTGCTTTGCCTCGTTAATACTATAGCACAACAGGTTGTGTACTTGCTTTTGATGCAGAAGGCTGTGGGTTCTACTCCCACAAGGGGTGGATGCTGCCGTACTGAGAATGTTCTCCTTGGTGAAGATACTAACTATGAGTCTGTTATCAGTTTGCCATCCATTTCCTCTTGCAATATTATTACTAGCTTATCATTTTTTAATGTAATATAGGCTATTTATTCCTGAGGGGCAACAGACACTTTATTTTTTGATGAAACCATGAAATATAAAGGTGATTGCTAGCAGCAACCACTTCATTAGTTACAGATTTCTTTAATGTGGAATTATTTAGATGACTTACTTCAGAGATTGTGCATATTTACTGATAATGGACTGTAGAATTGTGCATATTTACTGATAAAGGTGGACTGTAGAATTGTGCATATTTACCGATAATGGTGGACTGTGGAAGTCTGAGTAGACTTTTTTATGATAAATGTTCTCAACTGGGCAGTTTTGCCATTATGGGTGCATATGGTTTGTTTCATTGCTTACTGGAAAAATGTTCAAAACAAATTTAAAACACCCTCTAACAAGTGTACTGTATTGTACAAGGAATATAATTTTAGTACAATGAGGAAGGTGTATCAAAGAGCACATGTATGTTTCATATGCAAGGGGCCTATGATTTGAAAACAGCCCAAAATTAATCTTTATCTGCCACTGGCAAAATGTATTTTCTTTGAATGTGGGTTTCAGTGCTGTTTCAATGAATGTGAGTTTCAAGGGCAGAGAAGTTTTAATGCTAGGTTTTCATTGTGAGACTGCATTGCTTTGTTTAACAGATGACTTAGTATTTGTGCTGTAAAATACAAAATAAAACTTTCAAATGAAGTCCAACTCATCATAGAAGTAAAGCAGTATGCACATTAGTGTTTATGGTAAATGGAGTAAAATAGCCAAGTAATGGTTCATTGGAATGGCTGCAGAGGCTCCATTCAACCATTATTTTGTCAGGGGGGAAGGGCAGCAAACTCAGACAGGCCCAGCTGAACTATACCTCCCAACTGTCCAGATTTTCAAAGAATGAATAGATGCTTCTTATTTTTGGTTTGTTCTTCATAAAATTTGTAGTTTTCTGGCAAATCATTTAGGAATTAAGTCACTAAATAATAAGTTTCAGACTTCATAACCTTCAGAAAAATGCATGTTAAAGTAAGAGATGTTCTATCAACTGTCTCAATTTATACTAGAGCAATTTTTAGTACTGTTTATATCTGCCCCCAATATATTTGGCCTTGTTCAGATTTACTGCATTAACAGGTTGAGAGGTACATGCAAATAAATTGCTTTATAGAATTAGGCATAGCCAACCTCTCAACTGTCCCCAATTTTTGGCTCAAAATGTTGCTCTTCCCCCTAATAATCCCTCCGCAAAATAGCAATTTTGGAAGAAAACATGGAGGGTTTACAATTAAGAAATAACTGTAATAATCAAAGTTATAGATTACTTGAAATGCATGCAGATTCTTTTATTTTGTCAGCTGCTCAAGGTAGCAGTACTAATATTAAAGTGTCCCTTCTTTGACAGGTAGCAGCTGTATTGTGTGTCTATTTTATATTTTTGCATCACATTTTTGGTCCATTTTTCATAAAGTTGTGTTTTTTGGCAAGTTAGTAACAAATCACTAAAGACTGAAGTTAGAAAATGACAGACATTTGAGTTTCAGATTTTATACCCTTCAGAAAATTCATACTAATGCAAGACCTATTCTATTACCTTTCTAAGTTTATTAGAGCAATATTTAAAAATTGTCCTTATTTTTGGGCCTTTGTCCCACTTCTGTGTATGGCTTTGTCCAGATTTCTTGCTCTTGAGGTTGAGAGGTATGACAAATGTGTCAGGGCCATCACAGTCAGCCAGAGAGATTTCAAATTGTGACATGCTTGTTGCACCCCACTCCCCCATGTAGTGACTCTGGATGTGTCCAAGCAAGGCAAGGAGTAGTTGTATCTACCTTGGATGGGGAGGACACACTGCATAAGTACTACAGTGGCTTTTCATCTGTCCTTGATTTTGCAGAATGGTCTGGTTTCTGTCATATTTTTGTACTGTTGATTTATGCTTATTACTCAGATTTATGCTTATTACTCAAAGTGCCTGTTGCTCTGTGTTTAAGTAGCAATGCTTTAATGACCGTAAGGTAAGCTTGTCTGAGATCGTAAGATGCAAGTAAGCTTTAATAAGCATACTGTTAAAGAATTGCCAACATTGAAAGCCTTTCTGTTGTTGCCATGCAGAGAATACTTGACTAGATAATGTATAAGCCTTGGGTATTAAAGGACAGGATTCCATTATTTTGTTGGAGACTTCCAGTCATCTCTACAGACTTTACCCGTAAACTAAACAGAATGCCAATCATGTGTGGTCCATAACCTGTACAGTAATCCTTTAAGCAATGTATTTTGAGCTTGTTTCTCGTTTGATTTTCATTTTTTACTTTTGTCATGTTTTCCCCATGAAACAAGTTGTCAGGCAGCAGGTCTTTTTTGGATAAGAACATTTTTACAAGTGGGGGCATCACATAGATTTCTACTTTCAGCATGTTACTTGGTACTTTAATAAAGCTGAATATATTATAATTAGAACTGCAGTGCAAGGAGAAGTGGTTTCAGTTGAGTGCTTCTGGTTTTTCTTATACTTGATTTTGACTGGCATTCCAGTAATGTATTTAAAAAGTAATTTATTTTTTCATGCCTCACAACCTTTTGTTTCCGTCTAGATATTAAGTAAGCTGTCATGCAGCCAATGCATTGAAATATTTTTATTCTTCTACACTTATTTTTGTCTTGATTGGACTTTCATAATGATGGTTTGCCACCCAGGGCAGCGTATTTAATTAAAGTTAGTTTTTTGTAGTTTTGTGCATAGCTCCTCCCCTTTCTGGTTGACCACACCCCTCCCCTTGACCCCACCCATTCAGCTGTCTCCTGCAGCCCCCCTGTGATTTGAAGTCACCAGCCGCCACTGTTGCAATGTGGTTTTGATTCTTTAGAGGCCTCCTGCAGAGCAGCAGTTACAGGCTCTGTCATTAGAAGACGCGCATGGTTAAAGGAACATGCATTGCCAGATCATGTTAAAGCAAAACTACTGGATACACCCTTGCAGCATGATGTCCTATTTGGAGTTAAAGCAGAAGATGTACTAAAGAAAATGGAGGATAATGCAAAATCTATGCAAACAGTGAAAGATTTTTTACAGGTACAACCTCCAAGATTTAGCAGAAACTGGCCAACAAAGAATTGGTCCTTTCCTGTTACAGACAGACCTCAAAGGGGCAAATACAGGTGTCCAAGAGGCAGAGGACAGCCACAAGGTCCTTACAGGCCTCGACAATGGGGTGCACCAGGCCAGAAAGAAGGAGAAGACAGACAACAACCTTACAAAAAGCAGTCCCAATGACTTCCCACTACAGCTGCCAAACATTTCTCTCTTGGCAGCACCACTGGGAGGAAAACTGGCTTTTTTTCTATCACAATTGGCATATGATCACCAAAGACAAATGGGTTCTCAATATAATTTCACAAGGTTGCAGGTTCCACTTTCACACTCTGCCAAGGTTAAAAGGAATGCCAAACCTGCTACCAAATCAATGGGCAGAGGCTCAAAAACAAATTACAGCACTCATGAACATGGGAGCTATTCAAAAGGTACCTCCGCAGGAACAAGGCCAAGGATTTTACTCAAGACTCTTTCTGGTACCCAGAAAAGACAAAGCCTGGAGGCCTATTCTGAATCTTTCATCTCTAAACACTTACCTGGATGTCCCAAAATTCAAAATGTTGACATTACAGCAGCTTCTTCCCATGCTGGGCAAGCAAGCTTGGCTCGTGACTTTGGACCTCAAGGAGGCATACCTGCATGTCCCTATCAGACAAAACTGCAGAAGATACCTCAGATTCATAGCTAGTCTGATGCATTATCAATTCTCTGCACTGCCCTTTGGCTTATCTACTGCGCCCAGGGTCTTCACAAAGTGCCTGGAACCAATAATTGCATTTTGCAGACAAAGAGGAATTCAAATTTACCCATACCTGGACGGACTGCCTAATTCAAGAAGAGAGCAAAGACATTCTCCCAAAGCACATGGCGTTTGCAAAAAAGTTACTAAGTTGCCTGGGGTACACAGTAAACGAAAAGAAATCAAAACTAGTGCCCTCACAAGAGATAATATTCCTGGGTGCCAGCTTGAGCACAATGGCCCAGATGGCTTATCTCATGCCAGACAAGCAAGGACATTTGACTCAATACTTTCAATTGATGGCAACAAAGTCCCGACTCCCTGCAAGAAAAATTCTGCAGGCCTTGGGCTACATGGCATCTTGCATACTACTAATTCCATATGCCAGACTGCATATGAGGAAACTGCAATGGTACCTAAAGAGTGTATGGTCTCAACACTGTCAAAGTTTGGAAACAGTTATACCACTAATACCTTGCCTTCAGAAGGAATTTCGATGGTGGGCTCAAGCTTGTCACCTCAACAAGGGACAGCCTTTTTACTCAACCCACACCCAGGCAAACACTGACAACAGATGCATCGGATTATGCCTGGGGACCACACATGGCAGGAAAATGCATTCAGGGCAAGTGGCCTATAGAACAAAAGCATCTTCACATCAACCAAAAAGAGATGCTAGCTGTACAAAATGCCCTTATAACTTTCAAGGACCTGCTACATCCAGGACAACTACTACTAAAGACAGACAACACCACAGTCATGTGGTACATAAACAAGCAAGGGACATCCATTCATACCCCCTCTGCAGACAAGCAATGACCTTGTGGAACACAGCTATAAGCTATCAAGTTCATCTACAAGCACAATTCCTGCCAGGAGAGAAAAACACACTGGCAGATGACTTAAGCAGAAATATCTTGGATCCACACGAATGGGAATTGAATCCACAAATATTCAGAATGATAACACAGAAATGGTGGAGCCCGGACATAGATCTGTTTGCATCACCAAAGAATTGCCAGCTACAGAAATTCTGCACAAGGAGTTACCATCCTCAAGCATGGAAAGTGGATGCCCTCTCATTCAGCTGGAAAAATCTAACAGTATACGCATTCCCACCTCTGCCTCTTCTTCCAAAGGTACTCATAAAAGCCAAGCAAGAGGGGCCAAAAATGATCCTGATTGCACCAGACTGGCCACGCCAGCACTGGTACCCAATCTTAAAAAACTTAGCACAAGGACCACCCTGGATTTTGCCTCAAACACCACATCTACTCTCTCAGAACAACAATCAGATTCTCCACAGCCAGCTATGGACCTTAAACCTCGCTGCATGGAAGATACCTTAGCAAAGCAAGCAATGCCTCTCTCCAAAGCTGTTATGGATGTCATCCTGGAGGCCAGAAGGCCTAGTACCAGGAAAGCCTATTCGGATAAATGGAAGAGATTCTGTTCCTGGAACCAGGCTCACAGCCTTGACCCTCTTGTGCCAAACATTCCTCAGATACTACAATATTTGACTGAGATGCTGGACAAAGGCCTCTCCTTTTCATCCATCAAGATCCATGCCTCACGGATCCACCAATTTTCTCTAATCCTTTGCTAAAACAGTACCTCAGAGGGGCAAAAAACGTAAGACCACCCTGTAGAGCACCTGCTCCAACTTGGGACCTCAACTTTGTTTTGGAAAAAATAACTTTACCTCCTTTTGAGCCAGCTAGCACAGTAGAATTAAAATACATCTTTTGGAAAACTGCTCTGCTCCTGGCGCTTACATCAGCACGAAGAGTTTCAGAATTACAGGCACTAATGGCAGTGGAACCTTTCCTCATTTTCCACCAGGACAGGGTGTCCTTAAGAACTAACCCTACTTTTATGCCTAAGGTGGTTTCAAGTGTGTCTCTAAACCAAACTATTCATTTGCCAACTCTTTATCCAAAACCACAGAATAAAGAGGAGAGACTACTGCATTCATTGGACATTCACAGGCAGTTACGCTTCTACTTGGACAAAACCAAAGCTTTCAGAAAATCTGAGCAATTATTGGTAGCATATGCTGCAGGAGCACAGGGAAAAGCCATTTCAAAACACACTATTTCCAAATGGATAGGACATTGTATGTTTCTGCTATACGCACCATGGGAAACCTGTGCCTACCAGCATTAGATCTCACTCCACCAGGGCAACAGCCACATCAACGGCCTACCTCAGAGGAGTACCTACCAAGGATGTTTTGGAAGCAGCAACATGGAGCTCTGTGCATACCTTCACCAAGCATTACCATCTGCCTCTATACTCCAAATCCAGAGCTGGCTTCGCCTCTGCAGTGCTGCAGGGCCTTATAGCCACCCCTAATGCATTATAGAACCAGCCACCCTACCTCAACTTTGGGACTCTACCCAAGTGTAATGACTGCAGCAGTGTAACACGATGAACATTGTACAGTTTTGTACCTACCATAAATGTAGATGTTCGAGTGTTGACACTGCTGCAGTCCAGGTTACCCTCCCTCCATCCCCTCTTCATTGCTGTCCACTACCCTGTAGTACTACCTTTGGGGAGTATTTGCTGGTAACTGAAAGTTTTTGTATGCTTTTCTTATTTATGTTGTATTAGCAATTTGAATTGCCTACCTATTTCGGGGCACCTGACATCTGGGGCAAGAAAAACTGAAGAAAATGGCATCTGCTGCATCTTATATACCCCTGTCGCACTGACGTCAGGGAGGAGGCGACAGCAACCGATGCCGGACCAAGACTTTGGAACTCTGGCCGACTGGGGAACTGCCTGACAGCAGGATAACCCAAGTGTAATGACTGCAGCAGTGTCAACACTCGAACATGTACATTTATGGTAGGTACAAAACTGTACTTTGTGATAGCCATGAAAAAGGAGCTAGCCAAACAAAGCTCAACTGACTCGTCCCCCTAACAGAATCTAGGGCTTTGGACAGATATGGGAAGCGAGTACATGAATCAGCAAATTTTGCTATACGATCACTGAATTACTTGGCAGATTTTACTAGGTCCAGAGGGACGTAATAAAGGAACTCTCTAACTCTACCCCTAGGTCCATGTCAGCAGAGGAGGTAAAAGCTTATTTTTTGTGACAGGCCACTCTACAGCCCATGTCAAACACGTCCATGAGGTTAATATCTCACGTGGCTGAAGGTTCTTCATGTGCTGTGGCTACAGACATATCCATTGGGAGGCATGCCTCGATGCACTTGTATGACTTTGTGGAGCCTTTTAGTGTGTCATCCATCAATGCTCCTTTTGATGGATTCTCCCTTTTTGACCCACTGTTAAAGAGATGCTTTCTCCAAGGGAATAAGATGGAAAGACCCCATCTGCTGTAGGAATCTGTTTTTCTACCCCACAGAGGTCCTTCTTCAGGAGTCAGCAAGGTGGTAAGAAAATGTGGTTTTGGAAATCCCGAGGGCTTTTTCAAGCTTCACGTAATGCATTTTCCCTCAGAGACAGGGGGAAATAATTATAATAATGGAAGATGCCACCTACGTGGCAGTGTATGTCTGCAAAATCAAGGGTCTTGAGATTTATTCTTGGACAGACCCTTCCAGCATTCCTGAAAGGTTGACCCACTGTTCTTCTCTGGAGTCAGTCAGGGGATGCTTGTCTTTACACCCAGAAAACTGGGCATCCCTCATAAAAGACACATTGGTGTAAAGAACCTTATCCAGAGGATATTTTATTTTTACAAAATCCACCAAGGATAAGAAAAAAAATCTCCCTGATATTCCACCCAATCAGTGGGAGCAAGCAGCCCTAGAAATTCAAAAGGTGCTAGACAAGAGAGTCCTCCAAGAGATCCCATCAGAACAGAGAAGATGCATTTTTTACTCAAGGTTCTTTTTAGTGCCTTAGAAAATAGGGGATGAGACCCTTCCTTGATCTCAGTTATCTAAACAAATTCATAAAGAACTCCAAATTCTTCCATTATTATAATTATTTCCCTCCTTGTCTCTGGGGAAAAATTCTCTATGTGAATCTTGAAAAAGCCCTTGAGATTTCCAAAACCACATTTTCTTACCACCGTGCTGACTCTTGACGGTCCAGTCTACCTTTGCTCCAGAAAGATTACTGAATGTGCTGTATAGATCTAAAGGATCCGTACTGTCTCATAAAAATAAACAGACAATCCCGAAGATCCCTTTGCTTCTGGCTGGGAGCCAGTCCTTATCACTTCAGAGCCCTGCCCTTTGGTCTCACCACAGCAGGGTGTTCACCAAATGTATGGCAGTGGTTGCAGCTTATCTAAGACTGCATGGATCCAGGCTGTTTGTTTATTTAGACAACTGTCTTCTCACTGCATCAAACAGGCATCTATTGATAACAGCCAGAGACTCTCTTCTTCAGTTGACTCACTCTCTAGGTATCACTGAAGCTTGCAAACTCCAAACTTCATCCAGTAAAAGTCTTGGAGTTTATAGGGGCTCATCTAGACAGAGTGAATCTTCAAGCTTTTTTACCATTGAACAGAATTCTGTCTTTAAGGTTACATGCCAGTCTAGTTCTAGCTCATCCTTTTTCTGCCAGCCAGACTGGTCTTAAGAGTTTTGGGATTGATGGCTGCTTGTTTTCACATGAGGCTCCTTCAGTGGACTTTACAAGTACAGTGGTCTATTTTCCACCAACCTTTACAATTTCCAGTAAGAATGTCCAGAGTATGCAAATATTTGTTAGTATGGTGGATCCAGTCCAACGGGATTTGTCTGGGCTATCATTTATCCTTCCTCCACCCAGTGCCATGTTGACCATGGATGCCTCCCAGTTCGGGTGGGGTGGGGGAGCATTACATGGAACAAACTGTTCAAGGCACGTGGACCCCAGTAGAGACTAAATAGCATATCAATGTCCTGAAGATGAGAGCAGTCCAATTAGCATTGCAAGCCTTCCAGAGCTCTGTCCCTCTGGTGATAATTGCTATTCAGATGGACATTATGTCAATGGTTTGGTAAATCAACAAATGGGGGAACCATATCTTACCCTCTTTGCCGAGAAGCAGTGAGAGTTTGGCAGTAGGTGATGTCATTCAACGGTTTTCTTAAACAACCCACATTCCAGGAAATTCAAATGTCCTAGGAGACAGGCTCAGCAGGACTGTTCTGATGCCTCACTAGTGATCTCTCAGTCAGTTAGTGACATACATGATCTTCCATCAGTGGGGTCAGCTGTACTGTGACCTGTTTGCCTCACCCGTCAACAAGTGCAGCAGGTTCTTTGCCCTAATCTCTCCTTAGGGACAGTCACCAAGAGAGATGCTGTAGTCCACATTTGGCCTTCCAGTCTTCTTTATGCCTTCCCTCCACTTCCCTTAATGCCCAAATTTATTCAGAAAGCTTTCAGGCTGAAGAGCAAAGTAATCCTCTTTGCCCCCTTCTGGCTTCTGCTGATTTGGTTCCCCTTCCTGTCGTCTCATCTAATATGTCCTCCATGGACATTGGACCCAAGTCCAGATCTCCTTTCACACCCATCAGGCCTGACTCATCTGGACTTTTTTGGGCCTCAAGTTGACTGCATGTTTTTCCAATTCCAGTGATGCCTAGACATCCCAGGCTTTCCTCCCCAGTTCGAAGTGTGCTGTTTTTCATCCCAGAAATCCTCTACAAGAAAGATTTATAAAAGTAAATGGAAAAGATTTGCCTTATGGGCCCAGCAGAGAGATCTGGATTCTTTCTCTGCTCCAGTTTCTGCTGTGTTAGAATTTCAAACATTTATTTTCCAAAAACACCTTATATGGTCTTCCATAAGGACAGAGTTGCCTTACGTACGAATCCATCCTTCTTATCCAGAGTTGAGTCAGAAGCACATTTCAGTTAAGTCATCAATTTGCATTTTCTTCCCTAAATTTCAGAAAGGAGAGTACATGCTTCATTTGTTAGATGTACATAGACAGCTTCGGTTCTGCCTTTATAGAATGAAGGAAATTAGAAACCCTGATCAGTTTTGTTTCTTTTGTAAAGAATAAACTGGGTAGGCCTGTCTCAAAAACTACAATAGCCAAATGGATAACTGATTGTCTTTCTCATGTATATTCCCTAAAAGGTTTGACCTTACCATTTGATGCTTCTATTCGTGATTTTTGTGCAGCTGCCACTTGGTGGAAGGTTCATACCTTCATAGCTCATTATAAATTGGACATTATCTGCAGAAGTAGAGCTGCATTTGTTTCTGCAGTACACCGGAATATCCTTCCATGAGGGCCACTCAAGGTTACTGTATCTGTTGAGGAATGAATGAAAATGACAACATAAGATATTTCAGTTATGTACTTAGCATAACTATGCATCTGTGTTTTCCATTTTCATTCTTCCTTAACTTCCCTTCCACCTCCTTTGTCTTTGGGAAGGACATGATGGAGTTTGTCAGGAACCATTGTACTTGTATGAGCTCCTGTTCTGTTCTATTACTTCTCTTTCTATCAGTGTTAGGGTTATGTTACATTTTTCAAACAAAGCTTAGAGGCAGCAAACTCGACCTGAGGCAAAGCAGTGATTGGGGCATTATGGATAAAGTGAGGAGTTGAGAGTTTGATTCTAGACTGCAAAAGAGTGGCAGAGTCAGATCCAAGGATCGGATCTGAATCCATCGGTTGAGGAAGAATGAAAATAGACAGCACAGATGCATAGTAGTGGTAAGTACATAACTTAAATTTATTTCATACAATTTTCCTGAACTCCTCCTTCAGAAATGAAAAGAATACCCAATGTTCCACCCAAGCAAAGGGAAGCAGCAGTCTTATCTGGAAGGCTCCCCCTCAGACCAGGTAGGATTTGGAACCCACTTGGGGTTCTTTTTAGTGCCAAAGAAGACAGGAGACTTAAGACCTATTTTGGATATCAGCAAATGAAACCAATATGTGAAGTATTCATAATTCTGGATGGTCACATTTCTGTCTGTTATGACCCTGTTGCAAAAGGAGGATTGGATGTGCCCAATAGATCTTCAAGACAAGTGCAATCATATCAAAATGAGCAGATACTCCAGAAGATATCTACTGTTCTGGATGGGAGCCAGTCAATTACCAGTTCAGAGCACTGCCCTTTTTCACAAACCACAGTGCCCAGGGTGTTCACCAAATGCATGACAATGGTAATTCACCTGAGATTGCTGTGACTTAAGAGTGTTTCCATACCTAGACAACAGGCTTCTAACTGCCACAACCAGGCACCTACTTCTACAAGCAAGGAATAATTTCTTCAGTTGCGTCTTCGCCTACACATCACAGTCAATTACAGCAAATCGCAGCTAAAACCTACGCAGAGTTTGGAGTTCGTAGGTGCTTAGCTAGACATGGTCAATCAGATAGTCTTCCTCCAACAAGAGTTCAGACACACTCAGATCCCAGGTCAATAAAGTGATTTGGTATTCTTCTCTTCCAATGCAGCTAATCTTGCAAATCTTAGGATCCATGGCAACAGCAGTCATTCTGGTTCCTTTAGCCAGGTTTCATATGTGAATTCTGCAGTATTCACTTTCGGTACAGTGGTCTGTTCTTCAGCAGCCTTTGTTCAACCCAGTCAAGATCACTCAATCTTGCAAACAATATCTTTGATGGAATTGCTTAAAGTTTGCCAGTGCTGTCCTTTTGTTCTCCACCTACCACGGACATGGTGACCACGAACTCCTCCCAACTGGAGTGGGCATAACATTACTTGGAATGGACAGTCCAAAGTACATGATCCCTAGAAGAAGCCAGTGTGTGTACATCAATGTCCTGGAAATGAGAGTAGTCCTCCTAGTGTTGCAGACTATTCAAGACAGTCTCCCATCCAATACGATTGCAATTCAGACAAACAATGTGTCTGTAATCTGGTACATCAACAAGCATGGAGGAACCAGAATTTATCCACTATGTTGAGAAGCAGTGAGAGTGTGGCAATGGGCGATCTCTTCCTCCCGCATTTTTAGCAGTGCTCTTACTGGGGAAGGCCAGCATAACTGCAGTTCCATTCTAATGTCTCATGAGTGGTCTGTCGATGTCAAACTGGAGGAGAGAATTTTCCATCAGTGAGACCAGCCATGCTGCAACCTTTTCACTTCTCCCCTCAACAAAAAATGCAACAGGTTCTTCGCTCTGTTCCCTCCACTGGGGGAGTCACCAAGAAATGTTGTAGTCCTCGATTAGCCCCCTAGTTTTCTCTGTGGCTTACCCCTCGTTATCCTCAAATTTCTACAGAAAACGTACTGGTTGAAGAGCATGGCTATCCTCAATGCACCTTTTTGGCCTCATCAAATTTCGTTTCCCTTCCTATGGCCTTATCTTCTGCATCTGCTTTGGATACTGGACCCCAGTCCAGATCTCCTGTCTCACCTGACAGGGATGACTTATCTGAACATAACATAATGGGCATCAAGGTGACTGCATGATTTCTCCAGTTCCACTGATTGCTAGACAGCCCAGGCTTTCGTCCTCAGTCTGTAATAGTGTATCGTCTCAAAAGGCTTCTATTAGGAAAGTTTACAGAAGTAAATGGAAGCTTTCTGGGCCCTTAAGAAAGATTTGGACCATTTTTCTGCCCCTGTACCAGCTGTACTTGAGTTTTTAGTTAAATTTTCCATGAAGGGGCTAGTTTCTCTACTATTAAAGTGCACTTGTCTTCCATTTCAGACTTCAGTTTTGGTGAAAAATAATTCTTCCTTAGCTCCTTCTAGGTTATGCAAGGCCTTTATCAAAGGCACCTTCTTGCTTGGACCCCCAGTAAAGGACCTCCTTCTCCCTGGGATTTAACTATTCTACTTCAAGCTCTGGCCCAAGGCCCATTTGGACCTTCAGCCAAGATGCACCTTACATTTTTGTCATGGAAACCTATTTTTCTAGTTGCTTTTACATCAGCTAGATAAGTATCCAAACTCCAGGCTCTTACGCCAAGCTTCCTTACATGGTTTTCCACAAAGACAGTGTTTCCCTGTGGAAAAACCCATCTTTTTTGCCTAAAGTGGCTTCTGAGTCTAATATCAACCAGGTTATTAACCTCCCAGTTTTCTTTCCAAATTTCTCTATTAAGGGAGAATGGATGTTCCACCTTTTGGATGTGCACCGACAACTTCGGTTCTGTCTCCATCAGACCAAAACTTTCAGGAAGACTGACCAATTGTTTGTATCCTTCTCACCTAACAGATTGGGTATGGCAGTTTCAGAAGTTACTTTGGCCAAATGGTTAACTGACTGCATATCATTTGTCTATAGCCAGAGAGGGTTGCCATTCCCTAAGCCCCCTAGAGCTCATTCCACAAGGCCCATGCCTTTCTCCTCAGCTTTTGGGTCAAGAACATCTATATACCTTTATTGCTTATTACAAATCGGATTTGGTTTCTAGGAACAGAGCTGACTGTGGCTGCACAGTACTCTGAAAATAACTTCCATGAGGACCACCCAAGGTGTCCTATCAGTTGAGAAATGAATGAAAATGATGTCATCAGATAAAAAAGTTATGTACTAACCATAATGATGTAACTGTGGTGTCCACTTTCATTCTTCCTGAACTTCCCACCCTCTAACACCCTTCACTTTGCTCCTGGAAAGACCTGAGGGATAATACTTTGGGAACCTTTGTCCCTTGTTTGAGCGCCAGTTCTCTCTCTTTCATATATACCTTTTTAATTTCCTTAAGGTATTATCCATGGTGTATTGGGAGCAGTAAACTCAATCTGAGGTATGTTAGATTTGTGGGGCATTATGGGTGAAGTTAGGAGCTTGAGAAGATCTGGAAGAAGTTTCTGAGTCGGATCTGAAACATTATTTGAGGAAGTATTGAATAGACAACACAGATGTATTGTTATGGTGAGTGCATAACTTTTTTTTTTTAATAGATGATGGGCTGGTTAAGGTCATTGTAGCACCAGATGTGATAGGTTCATTCGCACACCAAACAGGAAATTGGCTTGGCTTAAAATGACCTGATAGGGCAGCTAGCGTTGTACTTATCTATGAACGTATATCTTTTCTCACACACACAAACAAATAATGTATAATGAATTCAGTCACGCACATACATTTATAAACACACACACACATATGTGGGTCTACTTTGAATGATCGAAATTACAAAACTTCGAATATCATATGACCGGGGCCATATGATCAAAGTTTTGCAACTTTGAACATTTAGAAAAAAAACAAAAACAAATTAAAACACATTTATGCAGGGTGGCAAGCCCCCCTGCACCCCCCTGCTATTAATATGTACCAACTCCAAGATCACACTACAGTAAGGAAAAGGGAATATTCCCGTTCTGCTCTGTATGGAGATCTCCGTTTGTGTTCGGAGTTTTAAAACTTCGATCATATGGTTTTGACCATATGAAATTCAAAGTTCTAAAACTTCGATCACTTAAATGGAACCTATGTATATGGGTGTACATCTATATATATATATATATATATATATATATATATATATATATATATACACGCACACACACACACAAAATTCAGTATTTTATGAAATTTCTGATTTTTTTGTATACATTTATATATTACACAAACCAAGCAAAAGACGCCAAACATACTGGTAAAACAAAAAATGAGCTTGAGAACACAGTCCCAATAAAAATAACTGTTTTATTTTGTTAGCAAAAACGCTTTCGGAGGGCGCAGTGTCTCTCCTTCTTCAGACAAACATTACAAAGCACTTCCTGGTAAATTTATATACCGTCATTAATTATAAAATCAACTTAAATTAGTTTTAATTAATTTAAATGAATTTAACAAAAAACATCAATTACTACAAAATCCTTTGCTCCAAAACCAACACCTCCATTATATTACATAAACCAAACATAATTCAGTTTCTAACCATAAATGAATAGTTAAAACCTAAACAATAATGTACTGCCTTTCCATCAAAACAGTACCTAAAATTTGAAATAAAATTCTATTAAAACCACCTAAAATACCTATATTGAGAAAATATAAAATTATTAATGTTGTTATAAAAATATTAATATTGTTGTAAAAATATATTATGGACAAATATGTAAACCAGAACATTGTTGAATTGAACCATGATTCTACCTTTTTATAGATAAGTGTTTCAAAATACAACTAATAGAAACATGGTCATTCAAACCAGGATACATGTAAGCACCAGTACGAATTTGCCAAACCAATTCATTCATTTCTAACTGAATCTGCCATGGGCCACCCCTAATATCCATAGTTGTTTTTCTAAGGATGGTAAATTTAAAATGGTGGTCAGGAAATTCACCCACATGCCTTGCAAGGGCATTATTTAAATCTTGCCGATTAATGGCATATATGTGTTCATAAATGCACTGCTTTAACTTTCTTTCAGTCTTCCCTATATAGAAAGCAGCGCATTTCTGACACAAAGCCAAATAAACCACACTGTTGGTCTCACAATTAAATTTCCCTACAATGTTAAACACTTTGTTCTTGATTTTAACCCTAGGCTCAGTACTTATGTACTTACATTGCTTGCATGCCCCACATTTAGTCATGCCAAGAGCAGAATTACTACGAGACTGAGGTTTAACCTCAAGCAAAGTTTTCAGGTTACGCCCCCTTCTAAACGTAATTTTTGGGGCATCACCTAAATTACTAAATAATTTCATGTCATCCATTATCAAAGCCCAATTCTTATTCAACAGCTTCCTAATCTCATAATGGTCAACACTGAATATACAAAGAAAGTTAGTTCCAATCAAAGCATTACTATGATTGTTATCCTGGGAACAATAATCCATTCTAGAAACAGTCTCAGAAATAGTGCCAGCATTTGGAAGAATTGGTTTATAAAAACCTGCATTCCTTTTGTGTGTTACTTCTGTTCTAATATCAGAAACCATAGAGCGAGGGTACTCTCTATTGGTAAACATTTGGGTGAAATGTTCACATTCAGACAAGAAATCATCAAAATCTGATACCATCCTTGCCGCCCTAACCATCTGCCCCTTCACAACTGCCTTCTTCTGATAACTAGGATGGCAGCTAGTGAAGTGAAGAAAGGCATTGGAATATGTCGGCTTCCTATAAATGACACTCTTGCATCTCATGTTCGTCTTATCTTTAATAACCAAAATATTTAAATAATTGATACTGGTTTCCTGCAGATTGTATGTAAATTCCAAAAAAGTAGTCATACTGGAAATACTCCTTAAAAAAGTTGGAACTTCAGAAGGTGGTGCTTTCCAAAGGAGAAACATGTCGTCCTGGTACCTAGTGTACCAGGCAACACTTTCCAAAAAACAAACATTCTGAAACAGGAAAGTCTTCTCCCAGTATGCCAAAACACAGTTGGCAAAGCTGCCACCACAGGGCGATCCCATTGCCACTCCGGATATTTGTAAGAATATTTTACCATCAAACAACATGAAATTGTTATTTAAAACAATTTCTAATAGAGTCTCGATCAAATAAATAATATTATCATCAATCTTTTTGATGTACATAAATTCACGAACCCACTGAATACCAAAGTCCTGCGGTATCACCCTATACAAGTCTTTTATGTCAATGGTTAGGAACCAAAAACCTGCCTCAAAAGGAATATCATTCAGATTCTGGAGAAAACTCCAAGAATCTTTACAGATCTGAGGTTCCTGATTAATAAGAGGCCTTAAAATACTGTCAATAAATTTAGCGCATGCACAAGTAATAGAGCCACGGCTATCGACAATAGGACGAAAAGGGGGGTTAGACAGAGATTTATGAGTCTTAGGAATACCAAACAAAACTGGTAGCCTAGGGGCTAAAACATACAAATATTGGTACAAGTCAAGCTCAATTACTCTTTCAAGAAAAAACGTCCTCAATGGTTCCTTTAATCTTGCTATAAGCCATATTGACCTCATTTATACTAACCACTTGGTAAAAATCAATATTTAGAAGTGTCAACATTTTCTGAACATACAAGAAGTGATCCATAACGACCAAGTCACCCCCCTTGTCAGGCTTCACGACCCTAATATTACAATCTTGTAGCATAACAAAAAATTCCCGCTGGTATCGAGTAATATTAATAGCTTGCTTATGGGAAAAAGTCTTATTAGCTTTAAGAGCCCTTAAATCATACTAACACATTTTCTCAAAAAGACGTAACGTTTCATGCACAGGAGGATTATATACACTGAGTACTCTAAGTGGGCTAGCTGCAAAACAGCTATTACCCATTAGCATTTTTAAATTCAATTTTCTTACGAACAGCTTGAGATCAATAATTGTTCTAACCAAATCAAATTGTGAGTCGGGCACAAAAGATAAACCCCTGGAAAAGAAATCAACCAGGTTAGAGTCAATGTCAAAGGATGTGTAATTATATATTTTAAAGTCACCCTTAGAGTTTACTAAAATCAATGGGTCAGTAAAATGACTTGTCATCTCCTGCGCTGTGTTCTCCGGTTCCTGGAATTGGTCTGATTGTTCCTCCCCTGACCATTGGTTTGTCTGGTTTTCTTGTTCTTGGGAAAACCCTGTTGATTATTGAAGTTTTGGCCATTACACTCAGTAACCCCCTGGGAGAACGAGTTGTTATTAACAACATTGTTCCCGTTTCTGTTATCGTTTTTGTTTGTATTACTGAGTAATCTTTCACTACGGCGTAGAGGCAAAGCCTCTTCATCCTGATTATCCGGTATGACATTACACTGATCGTCTGCTGCACCAGATGGTCCAGCATTAATGTTCCCATAAAAGCCAGTACTTTGTAGTCGATTGTATAATGGTGGGGAACGAGGATATGCTTTATTAGCCCCATATTCTTGAATGTCCCTGTTAATCTTTTTCCTCTTATTATTAGTTAACTTGATCATAGTGGCTTCTATGCTAGAAAAAATGCGGGAATACTCATATTTATAGCTTTAAAACTCCCCGTCATCCTTAATGTTGTTTTCAAGCACTTCCAGTTCAATTTTAAGACAGTCAATCTCTTTCTGATATTGAATGATCAACATATTCATAAATTCAAAGCCCTGCTTATTAAACAGGGCTAGAAGGTTATTATGGAATTGAGAACCTTCTACCAGCCCAACCGGCAAGCGCCATTGCCGCAAACCTTTTGAAACAAGCTTTTTCACCAAACATTCTTGTAAGTACGAAATTTCAAGTTGCAGTTTCCTGCACTTGAAAAGTTTTTGATCGAAGGAACCAATAAGATTAACTATATTGCCTTGAGATCCTTCATATCCTTCATTACCAGTCTCATTGTTAAAAAAGTTGATATGGCTTAAAAAAAAAAACAATTGTAGGACACACAACCGTGTTTAAATTGATTGGCATACTCCTCTGCGTGTTGTTACTCGCACAGTCATTTCTGGGAGCTTGCCCAGGCTGAATGTCCAAAGATGATGTATTGGGTGCCGAAACAGTACTTCCGGCTTGAGTGGAAGCTACAGTACTTGCCGGCATCCGATTCGGTACCTCAGAATGAATTGATAAAGGTGAAACACCAGTGTGGCTTCTTAAAGGAGCAAAACCACCTGTCGCTTGCAGAGAATCCATACGCTGGGTTAAATTATCCATGCGACTCATGACCAACTTCAATAGGGTGGTCAGGTTGCCTTCAGCATTCGCCTCATCAGCACTACTCCTGTCGTGCAATACATTGTCTTCATTACCATAATTTTGAGAAAACAGCAAACTTTGGGGTGACGTTCCCGAAACGCTCATTGTCAAATCTAAACTTCACAAACCAAGCAAAAGACGCCAAACAGACTGGTAAAACAAAAAATGAGCTTGAGAACGCAGTCCCAATAAAAATAACTGTTTTATTTTGTTAGCAAAAATGCTTTCGGAGGGCGCAGTGTCTCCTTCATCAGACAAACATTACAAAGCACTTCCTGGTAAATTTATATGCCATCAGTAATTATACAATCAACTTAAATTAGTTTTAATTAATTTAAATTAATTTAACAAAAAACATCAATTACTACAAAATCCTTTGCTCCAAAACCAACACCTCCATTATATTACATAAACCAAACATAATTCAGTTTCTAACCATAAATAAATAGTTAAAACCTAAACAATAATGTACTGCCTTTCCATCAAAACATACCTAAAATTTGAAATAAAATTCTACTAAAACTTCACCTAAAAAAAACTGTATTGAGAAAATATAAAATTATTAATGTTATTATAAAAAATATTAATATTGTTGTAAAAATATATTATGGACAGATATGTAAACCAGAACATTGTTGAATTGAACCATGATTCTACCTTTTCATAGATAAGTGTTTCAAAATACAGCTAATAAAAACATGATCATTCAAACCAGGATACATGTAAGCACCAGTACGAATTTGCCAAGCCAATTCATTCATTTCTAACTGAATCTGCCACGGGCCACCCCTAATATCCACAGTTGTTTTTCTAAGGATGGTAAATTTAAAATGGTGGTCAGGAAATTCAGCCACATGCCTTGCAAGGGCATTATTTAAATCTTGCCGATTAATGGCATATATGTGTCCATAGATGCGCTGCTTTAACTTTCTTTTGGTCTTCCCTATATAGAAAGCAGCGCATTTCTGACACAAAGCCAAATAAACCACACTGTTGGTCTCACAATTAAATTTCCCTACAATGTTAAACACTTCGTTCTTGATTTTAACCCTAGGCTCAGTACTTATGTACTTACATTGCTTGCATGCCCCACATTTAGTCATGCCAAGAGCAGAATTACTACGAGACTGAGGTTTAACCTCAAGCAAAGTTTTCAGGTTACACCCCCTTCTAAACGTAATTTTCGGGCATCACCTAAATTACTAGATAATTTCGTGTCATCCATTATCAAAGCCCAATTCTTATTCAACAGCTTCCTAATCTCATAGAAAAACAACTGTGGATATTAGGGGTGGCCCGTGGCAAGTTCAGTTAGAAATGAATGAATTGGTTTGGCAAATTCGTACTGGTGCTTACATGTGTCCTGGTTTGAATGGCCATGTTTCTATTAGTTGTATTTTGAAACACTTATCTATGTAAAGGTAGAATCATGGTTCAATTCAACAATGTTCTGGTTTACATATTTGTCCATAATATATTTTTACAACAATATTAATATTTTTATAACATTAATAATTTTATATGTTCTCAATATAGTTTTTTTTTTAGGTGAAGTTTTAATAGAATTTTATTTCAAATTTTAGGTACTGTTTTGACGGAAAGGCAGTACATTATTGTTTAGGTTTTAACTATTCATTTATGGTTAGAAACTGAATTATGTTTGGTTTATGTAATGTAATGGAGGTGTTGGTTTTGGAGCAAAGGATTTTGTAGTAATTGATGTTTTTTGTTAAATTAATTTAAATTAATTAAAACTAATTTAAGTTGATTGTATAATTAATGATGGTATATAAATTTTCCAGGAAGTGCTTTGTCCTCGGTGTACTAAAAATATGTCCAGAAGAACCAATGCAAAATGGTCACAGTACAGTTGATTTTGGCCAGTCAGGGCAAACGAATGGATGTGCTTCCTGAGCATCCAGGACCACTTTCACGTCAAGATTGCAAAAGAGTCAGACATTCCTCTGCTTATTTGCTAGGAGCCAGGCATTATCCATACTGAGTCTTACTATTCGGCCTCACCGCAGTCCTCAGGGTGTTCAGCAAATGCATGACTGTCATAGCAGCTTATCTTACAATTACAGGGATTCGAGATTTTCCCATGTCTAGACAACTGGCTCCTAACTTGCTCCCTTAGCCAGGGTCTACTTACTCAGATTTTGCTAGTCCATGGAAATCACAATAAGTCTTCAGAAGTTATGTCTACAACTGGTACAGAAGACCACATTTATTGGATGTCATCTGGACACAACTATGTTTGTAGTCTAGCTACCAGAGAGGATTCAAACCTTGAAAATACTCTGTACTTGATGACTTCTCCCCAGCTGCAGCATTGATTCTCAGGGTATTGGGGCTGATGGTGTCATTAATTATAATGTGAACTTTTGCATGCTTTTATGCAAGGATTCTGCAATGGCTTCTTTATTCACAGTAGTAACAGCACTTTCACTCTCTTTCCAAACTTATCATAATAACCAAATCATGCAGGAAGTACTTGAGGGGGTGATTACAGTCTCCAGTGATCCACTCCAGCAAAACCATTTATTTTGCTTGCATTTATTTTACTTGCTCCAGTTGCCATTGAGATCACAGATCCCAAGGGTTGGGGGAGGCATTACAATGGGAGGATTGTCAGTCTTTGGATGGACAATAAGGTGTTGCAGGAGCTACAGGACTGTCTTCCTTAGAGTGTGATTTCTATCTAAATGACAAAAGTTTGGCATTTGAACTAGCAGAAAGAACCAGATCTTAATGTTTTTGTTGGGAAGCATTGAGAGTTTGGTAATGGGTTGTAGTCTTGCACCATTTTCTCTCAGCAACACATATTCCAAAAGTAATGAATTTTCCAGTGGGCATGCTCAGCAGATCTCTTCTCATGCCTCATCAGTGGGTCCCTCAATTCAGCAATAGCCAACCAGATTTTCAGTTGCAGGGGAAGTTCTTTTTGTGATCTGTTTGCCTCCTGTGGCAACATCAAATGAAGCGATTACTTTGCTATAATCCTTCCATGGGATCTGTCGTCTAAAAGAGGGATGCTGTATCCTAGCAATGGCCTCCCAAGGTTCGTTATATATGCCCATCTCTACCCCTAATCCTCAGATTCTTAGAGAAAGCAGTGAAGTACAAGGCAACCATCATCCTCATAGCCCCCTTTTTGCCCAAACAGATTGGCTTTCTAATTCTAAGGCCTCATCTTAGCTTTGTGGATTTTGGATCTTGTAGATCTGTCACTCTTTTGGGAAGCCCCACCTGGACATTCATAGATTGAAACTAACTGTCTGGTTTCTGCAGATCCAATAATGGCCAATGACAAGTCACTCTCTTCAGAAGAAGTGAGATTTTTAATGACCTCCCAGAAACATTCCATCTGCTGGACTTATTGTAATAAATGAAGCGATATTTTCATGGACATTTCTCAGAACATGCCCTTTTTCAACCCCCTGTCTCGGACATCCTCCATTTTCTGGCAAGGTTATTCAAATTGACCAAGTGCAGTTGGCTGCAGTCTTTCAATTTTCTTGTTTTCAGGAATGATGACTAGCTTCTTATAAACTCTGTAAGGTTTTTCCATCAGAGAACTGGTTCCTCCCTGGGATATGAATGTGGTCTTAGAGGCTGTGACTAAGTGTGATTTGCACCAGCTTTCTCTGTTGAAATTTCTTTCCTGAAAAACTGTTCACTTGTTAGCCCTCTGCCAGATAAATCTAGGAACTTCTTGCATTATCATTGGCCTTGTGATATGGATCAAGTATTCCACAAGGACAGGATATCACTTGGAACTAATTCATCTTTCCTTTCCAGAGTAGCTTCTGAGTCAAACATGTCACAACCCATTCATCTCTCACTGTTCTTTCCTAATTATGCCAACAAGGGAAAGTACATTCTCCATACTGTAGATGTACATAGACAATTGTGTTTCTACTTTCAGAAAACCAAATCCTCTATAAAGGATGTGCAGCTGTCTCTTTTACCCCTAACAAGTTGGGAAAAAAGTTTTTAAAATGTTCCTTTCCAGCTGGCCTTCAAGTTATATTTATTTATTTTATTTTACATTTGTTGACCGGGATAGTCCGACTGGATGCATGTCCATTTTCAGCGGAGGCCCGGGGAGAAAAGCTCCAAGGGTAAGCAGATACAGCATTACATAATACCAGCATTACATATTACAAACGTAATGAGATACATATATCTCCTTCATTTGTACTGTACACAACAAGCCTCAGCCCAGCAAACCAAGTACTCACTCCACTGGAGCTGTAATAACTTCTGCCATTTTCAAGAGTTCTTCGATAGATGATATTTGCAAAGGAGGGAAATCCGCAGTCAAAGTGAAGATTTCTTCAGTACTTTCTTGCGACCTGGAGGAATCTTTCATCTCTGAGGCCTCACAGGAGATGCAATCAGCTTAGAGCTTCTTTTCTTCCAGATTAGGGAACCCTTCCATGTAGAAATTGTTGCCCTTTTAAGAAAATTGTATATAATTTTGTTTTCTGACAGAAGTGTTTCCCCCTTTAAGAAACCTGTTTTTTTTTTTTTAGCAGAATGTGAAGTTTCCTGTCAGGGACCTCTGTTTTTAGCTGCTGGTGTACTTTTAATTATTATGGGCTATTTTTGTGAATATACATGCAAATATAATAAGCTTTTGTAAATTTTTCATTTTGAGGCTAAAGTTATATTTTGGTATGGGCAGAGAAGTGATTTGATTTCATTGCAGTGCCAATGCTCTCTTTGTGACAACCTACCTGCCATTTTTCTTTTTGTGTCAGTGATTTAATTTGGTAAAAGAATCACCGACAAGGAATTTGGGTGCTGATTCTGCTTTTACTTTATGAAGAGGCTGGGACAAGAAGTGAGAGTCTATGTTTGCTACATCATGCTTACAACTTTTGGCTACTCATTCTTGGATACAGCGTGGATACTGACTCCAGTTCTGCTGGTTCCGGTCCTGCTGTTCCTAGAAAAGAAAACACTTGCCAAGGGGCACTTGTCATTGCCACAGGCTCATTGTTCACCTCAGCTTACAGTAGGTGAACCTGCTGTGGTCATTGGTTGATGTCCTTCTATTCATCTGTTGCTTGCCAAGGCAACCCAGTGTCGGACAGTATATCAAAGTCTTTTACTACCGAAGGGTGTACAGAGCATCTGACGTAGGCTGCTTCTTGGACATAGGCCATAAAAGAGACATGTGCGTACACCATCCTTAGAACTTATTTGCCGCCAGTCCCAGATGTCGCTCTGCTGCTGGAATGTACATGCAAATATAATAAGCTTTGGGAATCCTTTTGTCTTTTTCTACTGCTTTGTTTTAGTTGAGGTTAATGTCATCCAGGAAAGGGAGGTTTGACTGTAGAGCACAGACTCCATACAAGGATAGTCATTCACAATGCCTTTTCTGTCTCTGGCCCCATCACGACCATACAAAACTGCTCATTTTGTCAATCCTTTGTGCCCAAGACCCTCCATAGTTGGTTTTTGTCCCTCGCTATTTACTTAGAGAATCAACAGCTTAAGCTCTTAGGTAAAAGCACGATGGATGGTTCCTTGGACCCAGTACCCGAGCCTACTAAGTGGAAGGCCAAAAAGCCTAGGCCCAAAGCTGAAGCTGTGCCTCTCCCTATGAATGTGTCTCCCGAAGCACATGAGAGCTTGGAGACATACTCCGCAGAGTTGGATCCACAGGCCCCACCCGTTTTACAGACCACCTTGGAATTGGCCATAGGCACGTCCAAAGAGTCCTCACAGACATTGGCTCCTGATGTTCAGGGGGAACCTAGGCTCATTGTATCTGAAGGCCCTAGAGGAATTACCCAGATTGTGGTGAGAGAGGATATTGAGTCGGATCTGGTTGAATGTAGGCCTATGTCTGTCCCTCCCTTTTTGCATCGGATGGATACTCCAGCAAAAAAAAAAAACAGAAAAGTAAACATTCCTGTCCCCGTCCAGACCCTCAGAAGTAGTGGCAGAATTTTACACAAGGCCTTTCAAGGCTTTCATGGCTCTGAGGCCTCCCTCTGGCCAGCCAGTTTCCTCTCTTGCCTGGCCTTCCCCTCAAAAAAGGACCAGGACACAAGCCACTTCAGAATAGTGATTCATTGGCTTACTCTTCCCAAATCAGTTCCCCCTCGGACTATGCTCCCCTGAGGAGGATTCAAATGGGACAGAATCCCCTGTAGAGGAGATTTCCTTTACTGAGACCATCTCAAAGATGAGAGATCATTTTAAATGGGACAGCTCACAAATGACTAAGGTCCAAAAACGATAGTACAACTTTCTTCAAGTGCAGACCCCTAGTCCTTTTGCCATTTCTCCAGTTATCCCAGCCTTTTTTGATCCTCTTGCCTCCACATCTTCACACTGTGCCTCTCAACCTCTGGCCCCTGAAAAGCCAGACATGTATTACAAAGTGTCTCAGGATTGCAGTTTCCTTTTCAAGACCCCTGTGACAGACTCCTCTGTGATTTCAGTAACCTCTGATAAGGCTTCCAAGTCACTTCCTTCTACTTTACTCCTCCCCTCAGACAAGGGTAGTAAGCAATTGGAGAGGCTGGGTAAGAAAATTTATACTTCAGCTACTTTAGCTTTCAGACCCCTGAATTACCAGAACCACATGACCAAGTGCATTATGGAACTCATGTTGCAACTGTCCAAGATAGTGTCTGACATGTCAGACTCCGAGAACAAAGCTCTGGCATCATCTCTTATTGCTGCATCCTTACAGGTAGCCAGACATTCGATAAAATGCAGCTATGATGCAGTGGAGGCCACTTCATGAGCTGCAGCTTCTTCCTTTGTGTTAAGAAGATTTGCCTAGTTAAGGCTTTAACCCCTCCCTGAGGACATAAAGGTGAATCTTATAGCTACCCCCTGGACAGCACCACTTTATTTGGCAAGCCCTCTGTCGAACTGTTCAAGTCCATGCAGAAAAAGAGCAAGGGGCTAAAAAACCTCAAACATATCTCGGTATCTCCTGCCTAAATTTCACAGGAACTACCCTGGGAAAGCACGTCTTTGTATGCAGGCAGTCCCAGACCCCCCTCCCCAAATCCAAACTCTCCAAGGGAGCCTAGAAAACACATCAGTTTTCCTCTTCTTCCTCCACTCCCCAGTTGGCTAAGCAGCCCTTTCCCGATAGAACAGGCTCTTCCTCCTGACTCCTTAGACAGTCTTGGCTCCCCTCCCCCTGTGCCTTACACTATCCTTTCCAGCCAGGGAATCCATCACTCAAGATTGTTGGGTCCTCAGCAGCATACAAAATGGATACTTTATGGTCTGGCACATAGTACCTCCCTTCAAGGGTATCCCTCAACCTCCAAAAGAAAAGAAACCTTTTTCCCCCAGTACTGCAAAACCTGCTAGAACAGGGCACAATACAGCCTGTGTCCCCTTCTCAGAAAGGAAAAGGCTTCTATTCACTCATGTTCCTGGTTCCCAGGAAGGAAGAACCTTGGAGACCCATCCTAGACCTCTCTTTTCTCAACAACTTTCTGAAAGAGCCCTCCTTCAAAATGCTAACTCTCCAGACCATCTTCCCACCTCTTCTTCCTCAGGCCTTCCTAACATCCATAGACATCAAGTTTGCTTATCTCCATATCCCCATTCATCCCAAATACAGGAAATTCTTACACTTTTGTATGGACAGCTGGCATTTTGAGTTCTCTGCCTTGCCTTTTGGACTTTTCACTGCCGCAAGAATCTTCACAAAATGCATCAATGGTCACCTTATGCAGACTCCAAGGCATTCAAATCTTCTGTTTCAAGGCAACTCTACAGAGGAACTGAACAATAACCTCCACTCAGCCATAGCCATGTTGCAAAGCCTGGGATTCACCATCAACTTCAAAGAAAATCTACACTCACCCCATCCCAAGACTGTCTTTCTGAGGTGCAGATTCCCAACCAACAAAATTATGGTGTCTTCCCCCCTCAGAAGGCCCAGGAGATCTCCCTAGTGTTTTCAGAGATTCTCCCCCTCAGACTCCTGTCTGCGAGACAGTTTCTATGGATCTTAAAACTGATGGCCTCTACCATCCCTATGCATCCCCTAGCAAGACTCAACATGAGGAAATTCCAATGGTTCCTGAAATCATTCTGGTCTCAGCACGCCCACGCACTAAAATTTCCAATCCCATTTCTACTCTGCCTCAAGGAGGAGGTCCAGTGGTCGATAAAACAGTTGTACATAAACCGAGGACTTCCCTTTCACCCACTGCCCCCAACTTAAGACCTGTACACAGATGCTTCCGATACAGTTTGGGGAGCAGCTCTGGGCACACACACAGTTCAAGGTCAATGGACACCCTTTCAGAGGAAAGACCACATAAATGTAAAGGAGATGAAGGCACTGATCCTTGCCATACAGTCCTTCCAACCCCTCCTGAGGCCATGAAGGTTGTATATCTACACAGACAATATGAATGTTCTGTGGTAGCTAAACAAGTGTGGGGGGGCAAGATCCTAGCGCCTTTGCAGTCTAGCCTTGCAGGCTTGGGAACTAGCCTGCCTACTAGAAATATCTCTTTAGGCAGTTTACATCCCTTCCAATCAAAACAATATGGCGGACAGATTGAACATATCCAGAACACAAGTCCACAAAAGGATGCTTCACAGGGATGTCTTCCTGGACATTGTCCACCAGTGGGGTGTTCCACAAATAGACTTGTTTGCCTCCCCTCTGAACAGACAACTTCCAAAATTTTGTGCCAGAGAACCACATCCTCAGGCATGGAAAGTGAATGCCCTGTCAGTCTCTTGGAAGGAGAAGTTTCTGTATGCATACCCTCCCCTATGACTCATTCTGAAAGTCCTGCTGAAAATTCAACAGGATAAACCAGAAAGCTTGCTGGTGACTCATTATTGGCCCAGACAGCACTGGTTCCCCCCTTCTACATTTAGCCAAGGGCAATCAACGCAAGTTATCTCACAGAGTGGACTTACTCACACAGAACAAAGGCTCCCTCATCCAGCCACAACTGGAAACTCTTCAACTGACCCTGTGAATGATAGAGCCCTGATTCTTTTCTGACACCTTTATTCTGAGGACATGCTTCAAGTCCTGCAGGAGGCCAGGAAACCCAATACAAAAAAATCTGACCTTTCCAAATGGTAGAAATTTTACCTTTGATGTCTTGCTAGAAATCTGGACCCGCTTACGGTGGATCCCCCTATGGTTCTGCCATATCTGTGTGAATTGCTTAATGCAGGGTTAGCTTATTCCTCAGTAAAAGCACATTTGTCAGCTATTTCTACTTGCCTGCTCTTTCTCATCCTCTAGCTTCCAGCATTGAGGCCAAACAATTTCTTAAAGGCGTCCTCCACATTAGGCCTTCCAGGAGGCCTGTAGCCCACTTGGGATCTTATCTTTGTGCTAGAGAAGCTGACTCAAGCACCTTTCGAGCCAGTCTGCTGTAGTTCCCTCAAACACTGTACCTGGAAAACTGTTCTCCTAGTGGCTGTTACCTCTGCCAGACGGGTTTCAGAACTACATGCCCTAATGGGTTCTCCTCAATTCTTGAGCTTCCACAAAGACAGAGTTTCCCTTCACTCTAACCCTTCCTTCATGCCAAAGGTAGCTAATGAGTTGTCCTTGAACCAGGCAATTCATCTACCTACAATGCCCCTTTTGGGATGTACCTTACCCAACACCTGCAGCAACTGGAGAGACCCCAAAAGTACCTCACCAAGAGGATCATGGTCGACAAACAGATGTCCTATGCAGCTCGACTAAAGAAACTCCATCTCTACTCAGTTGCTTACCGCCTACTCAGAGGCGATCTATGCCTGACGTACAAAGCCATGTCAAACCCAGAATTAATGGACATGCTCCACCTCAAAAAATCCAAGTCCCTTAGAGCTACACGCTCCAGGGACCTAAACCTCAGCACAAAAATAAATAGGACATGCTGGAGGGACAGATTCATTTCCCAGAGGCTCCCCTCACTCTGAAATATAATCCCAATTCATGTTAGACATAGCCCCTCGCTGACCCTCTTCAAGCGAAATTTGGACGCGTGGATGGGAAATCTCAAATTCACCCCTGGGATCTCTCCTGTGTCCCTGCTAGACAGAGGCACAGTAAACTAATCTTAAAAGGGTACCTTCTGTGACCTACTTTACAGAGGCACAGTAGGCTAATCTAATAGGGAGGCGGAAGCCAAATACAGTCTGGCTAGGCTTATAAATGCCCTAGGGCAGATAGCCTGGTATCTACCTATGAACCTATGAACCTTTTCCCCCTCTCTCCAGAGCAGTAGTGAGAGGATCCTACACGCACTTTATGTACACAGACCACTCAGGTTTTGTCTGCACAAGACTTTTAGAAAATCTGACCATTTGTGTCATTCCACCTCAGGGCTCTGGGATTCCCTGTATACAAACAGACCATCTCTAACTGGATCTCCAAATCCATTTCATTCTGCTGTGGCTCCCATGATAAAGCCCTTTCTGGCACAGTCAAAGCTCACTCTAGTAGGTTAATGTCTTTGTCAGGGGCCTTCCTCAAAGTGCTGGACATTAACTCCATTCTAGAAGCAGCTACTTGGACATCTGTCCACACCACCAAACATTATAAGCGGGATTCTATCTTCAGATCCAGGTCAAGGTTTGCCATGGCCATTCTTCATGGTTTCCTGGAAAATTCTTCTGCCACTTCGCTTTCACCTCTCTTTCTGCATGAGCTTTTGTATTCTGTCTTATGTAAAGAATACTGTAACAGATGAATAGAAGGACATATATTAGTTGTGTAAGAACTTACTATAATGGTAGATGACCTCTTTTTCTCTGTTGCACCACTTCCTTCTGTACTTGGATGCATTGATCCTGTTTCCGTTGGATGGTCTCTCCACCTGGGGCCTCAGTTCTGAGGATGGTGCACGCATATGTCTCTTATGGCCTACGTTCAATAGTAGCCTGCATCAGACATACCGCACACCCTTTGGTAGTAAAAGACTTTGATATAGTGGCTGATGTCAGGTTGCCTTGGCAGGCAACTTCCTCATGTAAAGAATAATGCAACAGAGAAGAGAAGGACGTCTGTCATTATGGTAAGTTCTTACACGACTAATCTTTCCTCATACTATTCAGTTACCTCTTCTGCTTCCTGCGGTATATTATTTTTGGCTACCACAAACTGGGGGTCGGCCACATCCACCCGGTCTGTTCCAGTGTCCAATATGGTCATGGGAAAACCATCTTCTCATGGGCTGAGAGACACTCTGAGATTTTTTTCAGGGGCTAGCCAGGGCAAGTAGACCTTGTTACAGGTATGACATCACTCTTTCAAGCTAGCCTTCTTTTACTGTAAATGAAGATAAACAAAGATTGTTGTATCATATGTCATTTTCATTCATTCCTCAACTGCTGGGTTTGGATCTGATAGTCAGATCCAACTCAGCCAGATGTTCTTTGTGTTTCAGTGCTGCAGTCATCACATTTGGGTTATCCCTGCCAGGGTAGCCCTCATCCGGCCCAAATAACAGAGACTTAGTATTTCTGCATCAGTTGCTGTCGCTTGAGGACTGATATCAGGTCGTCACTGGTATAAAGTAAGGCAGCCAATGCCATTACATCAGTCTTTCTTGCCGTGGACCCCGAAGCCGAAGCAGTTTGCACGAGTGCCGGTTGGCTGCTACCTCAGTTTTCGTTTCTGAATTGAAGTTGAAGTCTTCTAAAACTAAGTACCCCATTGGGGATCCTTTTTACTTGCACTAACTGATCTCAGAAAAAGTTAATAATTTTCTCGCTTGTGGAAGGCAAATGCCACACCAAGACTTCCAGTCTTACTGCGTCACTTGCCTAGGTCCAGACCATGATGTCCCCCGTTGTCACTTCTGTGCTTTGTTTAATGCCAGAACTATCCATCATTGGGCCCTTATTGTAGCCAGATATTATTGTTTACAGTCCTCGAATTCCGATATGGCGTCGGTAAACCATCTGACAGCAGATCTTCTGAAAAAATGTAAAGATAAAGACAGAGACAGACGTCACAGGTCCAAATCTTCTGACAACGCTTCCATTAAGCTAGTCATTAGTCCTCGAGTACTCAGTGAAACGCTTTTGCAGCCCCTGATGCCTACTTTAGTTGATTCGCAGGCCGCTACTGAGACCCTTTCAGAGTCCAGTATGCCAAAGAACTCTTCTTCGTCTAAGGATCCTGTGGTCGTCTGTACCTTGGATGGGTCCGGAGCCACTGAGCAGGCACCAGCTTCCGAGGAAGTCCTTCGCACCTCTGAAGCTCGACACAAACAGATGTGTTATTTCGCGACTACCGTTCTTTCGAAAACAGCTGAGTTCCTTAGGCCCAGGGTTCGAACCACACCCAAGAAACCACTCTCAGGCATCTGCTACCTTGCCTCACTCTCAAATGCTTAAAATGGCAGAAGACCTTATCATGCTGATTATGGGAAGCCAAGCTGCCCCTTCAAAAAAGGAAAAGAGATCTGTCCCCAGTACTGTCTGAACAAGTGTCAGATGAATCTGATGCATCTCACTATAAAGACATGCAGCCCCTCTCCACTTATGAGGAGTCTGATGCATTCCTTCAGCCTCTCCCCCAGTGGATTTTTCCTCTGGGGAAACCCTGCATACTTTAAGGTAGCATTTCCATTGGGAGAGTCAGGACTACCCTCAGTCTAAAAAGTGACTCAGGGAATTCCTAGATCTGATGCAACACAGACCCTTGGTGGCCAATCCCCCCAGTCCTGGATGTAGTGGATGATGTTTTCCTTGAATCCAGCTTGACTCCTGATGCCCTACCTCCTGCTCCCAGAAAACCAGACAGGTGCTACAGAGTCCCTGACTCACACAAATATCTTTTTAAAGATCCAACAGCTGACCCTGAGGTCATTTCTCAAGGGCCAAAAGGGATTAAAGCAACCTCTGCTAAGAATCTCACCCCCTCAGACAGGGATTCCCGAGCATTGGACAGATGGGTTAAAAAAGTATACACCTCAGCTACTCTTGCTGTCAGGGCACTTAATTGTCAGTTCCATACACTTAAATGTCAGCAACATACCTTGGAACTCCTTAAACAAAAAATGTCCTCCTTTCCTGCTTGGGCAGAATCTAAAAATTTACAAAACTTAATGCATTCTTCAAGTCAAGTAACTAAACACACCTTGCACTGTGGTTTTGATGCCCTAGAAGCTTCTTGCAGGGCAGCAGTCACTGGATCTGTCATTAGAAGACATGCATGGCTTAAAGAACAACCCCTGCCAGACCATGTCAAATCTAAATTGTTGGATGCACCCTTGCACAAAGATAACTTGTTTGACACTAAGGCAGAAGAGGTCTTAAAAAAAGATGGAAGAAAAAGCTAATTCTGTGCAAACAGTTAAAGATTTCTTACAGGTCCACCCCCCCTAGGTTCAGCAGGCATCTTCCCTCCAAGCACTGGTCCTTTCCTGCTCTGAGTAAACAGGCCCAGCCTAGGGCCCGTTGAAACAGACCCCCCCGCCCCAGACAGCAGCCCCAGGGAATGCAGAAATCAAAGCAGTGAAGTACCTCCACTTCAAAACCAGGGAGTTTTAAGCCACCCCCTTATGGTAAGAACTCACAATGACTCATCTCCTCCCGACCTTCCCTATGCCCATCTTCACTTACTCCTAGGAGGAAAACTTTCCTTTCACTCAAGCACCTGGGCCACCATTACCAAGGACCAGTGGGTTCTGAACATTGTGTCTCAGGGATATAAATTCTCCTTCCACACCCTTCCAACCCCAAAAGGGTTCCCATATCTACCGCCAGATCAATGGGCAGAGGCTCAAAAGCAAATCCATTCTATGCCCTCTTTGAGGACAATAGAGCACATTCCTGCAGAACAGATAGGCTAAGGCTTCTACTCCAGACTTTTTGTGGTGCCCAGAAAAGAGGGCACCTGGCGCCACATCCTCAATCTATCCATTCTAAGCACCTTCCTGGTGATCCCAAAATTCAAAATGCTCACCCTCCAGCAGCTGCTACCCATGCTCTCTAAGGACACTTGGCTAGCCAACCTGGATCTAAAAGAGGCCTACCTCCACATTCCTATCAGGGAATCATGCAGAAAATATCTCCACTTCAGGGCAAGATCTCAACACTTTCAGTTCTCTGTGCTTCCCTTTGGCTTATCTACTACTCCCAGAGTTTTCACAAAATGCCTGGCTCTGGCCATTGCTGTTTGCAGACAAAGAAATGTTCAAATTTACCCTTACTTAGATGACTGCCTTATTCAGGCAGACAGCCAGGAAAAGTTGCTCAAACACCTGGCCTTTGTAAAGAGTCTGCTAACCTCCCTAGGGTACACAATTAATGAAAAGAAATCAAAACAGGTACCCACCCAAAGGATAATCTTACTGGGAGCAAGCCTGGACACAGCATCCCAGATGGCATACGTTACACCAGAGAAACAAATTTTCCTGTTAGCCTACTTCTCTCAACTGGCCACCAGACCCCACCTTTCTGCAAGGAAAATCCTGCAAGCTCTGGGGTTCATGGAATCTTGCATGCACCTCATTCCATATGCCAGACTGGATATGAGGAAACTTCAGTGGTACCTAAAGAGCCTTTGGTGTCAACACTTTCAAGACCTGGAAACTCTTCTACCTATAATTTCTTGCCTCAGAAAGGAATTTCTTTGGTGGGCAACAGCATGCTGTCACAACAAGGGACTGCCCTTCTCCCCACACCCTGCCGCCCAGACTCTCACCACAGCTGCATCAGAGAACTAAGGGGATCAGTATTTGTCTGCCTGGGACAACATGATCGACAGGCCACGATGCTTTGCCAGAGATGGCCTGCACCTGTCGCCCTTAGGTTTCCGGATACTGGCTAAGGCTCTTGCCACCCCTATAGTGCCTTTTTTAGGCAAGGTTCAAATGACAAAGTCACCACCGTAACAGGTACAAGCAAGCAAAATCTGAGGGTAATGCTACTCAATGCTAGAAGTCTAAACCTCAAAATGCACTCGCTTGAGGCACTCCTTAAAATGGAGAACATTGACATCTGTGCAGACCTGGTTCAAAGCTCCAGAGAGCACCCCTGCATTACCAGGCTACAATTCATACCACACCTTTCGGCCACCTAACCTAGAATGAAGCACTAAAGATGGAGGCGTGTCCAGGCTAGTTGCACAGCATAATGCATCCGAGATTATCCAAGTGCAACTAACTCTGGGCAAGAACGCAATCCAAATTGTAGCTTGCTACAGACCCCCCACCATACCCCACGATTCCCACTCCTCATTTCTTGATACACTGGAAAGTATTGGGGTACAACCCAACACCCTAATAATGGGCGATTTCAACTATCCCACCATTAACTGGGAAAACTACCCATGTACCAACTCTTTTGCTCAACGTTTTCTAGAATTCATAAATTCCAATGCCTTGGATCAACTTATTCACACCCCCACCTGGGCCAGCAATATCCTAGACCTGGTCATCACCAAAATGGGAAACCGGTGTTCCACAACAGAGGTCAATTCCTCATTGGTCAGATCCGACCACAAGCTAATCAGCCTAGACTTCCACATCCCACCCCCACCCCTAATTAGGGAAACCATCGTAAAAAACTTCTCCAAAGCCAACTTCACACTTCTTAAGACAGAAGTGGCAAACGTCACGATACCCATGCAGATGGACAATAGAGGTATGACTGCTGAATCCTACACAAATGCACTTTATAAGCACTTAACACAAGTGCATGGATCATGCTATCCCTAATAGAACCAAGATGTTATCCTCCAAAAAAAGGAATCCAATCTGGTGGTCCTCTGCCATAAACAAACTCTACAACAGAAGAAAGAAATTGTTGCAAAAAAGAGTAAAATCCCATGACTGGAGGAACTCCCTGTTCAACCTCAGTAAGAAGCTGAGATCCCTCATAAAATCTTCCAAAGCTAGTTAAGAAAACAAAATTGCCACTGACTCTAAAGACAACCACAAAGCATTCTATAGCTAAGTCAAGAATCTCAATTGGAACACTCATATCTGCTCTGAGTTACAGTACAATGGCACTAAATATACAGAACCAACTGTTATTGCCAACATCCTAGCAGATAGATTCAGTGCTAACTGTACCCCCCTCTCACCCCCTAGAGGGCCCATCTCTATACCGGAAGAATGCAAAGTTCCTATAATCACGGCTGCACAGGTAAAAAATACACTCTCCAAAGCCAAGAACACAGCATCCATGGGACCTGACAATATCCCAGGCTGCGTTCTACATGAACTATAGAATGAACTGGCACCCTACCTAAGTACCATGTTCAATCATAGCCTCACCTCAGGCTTTGTACCCACTAAATGGTGCACCGCGACTGTTATCCCACTCCACAAAGGGGGAGCCACGATGGCCCCGGGAACTACCGCCCCATTAGCCTGACGAGCCTGGTCTGCAAGGCCATGGAACGTATCATCGTGGAACTCTTAAACAAAGACATTGGTAATGTCCAAACTCTGGACTCTACCCAGTTTGGATTTGTAAAAGGCAGATCATGTCTTCTAAACCTGATTGACTTCTTTGAAGCAGTCACCAAAGCCATAGATGAGGGTAAAATGGTTCACACAGCTTATCTAGATCTCGCCAAGCCTTTCAACACCATCCCCCACTCTGGAATTATAGATAAGCTCAGTAAACTAGGTATAAATCCCTATGTCACAAGATGGGTTGCCAACTGGCTCACGGACAGAACCCACACTGTGAAAGTAGCGGATTCCAAATCTGACTTCAGACCAGTGACAAGTGGAGTACCACAGGGTTCAGTCCTGGGTCTTCTGCTGTTTGGTATCTACTTTTCTGAAGTGCAGGCTAACACAGAAGGTCTTTGGCTAACAAAGTTTGCAGATGACTGCAAACTAGGAGCCATAATCGAAACTCCTAACGATGTGGACAAACTACAAAAGGGCCTCACTGAGACAGATACCTGGTGTCAAAGCCATGGCCTGAAGCTCAATGCCAAAAAGTGTATTGTCATCCCCTTTGGTAAAAACTCTGTACCTATGAACTACCACATAGCTGGTAGTCTACTTAATGCCAAAAATGTGATGAGACCTTGGGACACAGGTGGACAGTAGTCTCTCCTTTGATAATCACATCGCCACAGTGGTCAGGAAATTCTTCTACGTGGCTCATCTCATCACAAAAGTATTCTCATCCAGAAAAAAAGAGGTCATTATTCCCCTCTACTTATCACTCATTAGACCCATTATAGAGTACAATGCCCCTTTTGGTATGTACTTCACAAGACATCAACAACAACTGGGAAGACCACAGAAATACCTCACAAAGAGGATTACTGGCCTCAAACAGATGCCCTACGTAGACCATCTCAAAAAACTACAGCTTTACTCCATCACATATCGCCTGCTCAGGGGCGATCTCTGCCTAACATACAAAGCTATGTCAAGCCCAGAGCTGTTGGACATGCTCCACTTAAAGAAATCCCATTCCCTCCGAGCTACACGCTCTAGGGACCTAAACCTTGTCATCACAATAAACAGAACATGCTGGAGGGATAGATTCCTGTCCCAGAGACTTCCCATACTCTGGAACAGACTACCTATCTATGACAAACAGAGCTCCTCATTAGCACTCTTCAAGAAGAATCTTGATGATTGGATGGGAAATGGGAAATTCACCCCCGGGATCACTTATGTGGCTCTGCTCGACAGGGGCACAGGAAAATAATTTTCTTGGGTGGCGAAAGCCAGGGTACATTTTTTGGCTAGGCTTATATAGGCCCTAGGGCCAATAGCCTAGTACCTACCCATGAACTCTTGGGGTGCACACCTGTCCAGGTGCATACAGGGCCAGTGGAGCCCACAACAAATCCCCCTGCACATCAATCAAAAAGATGATGGCTGTGCAGGATGCCTTGATAGCTTTCAAAACCCTTCTCTCTCCAGGGATTCTCCTGATCAAAACAGACAGCACCACTTTGATGTGGTTTATCAACAAGCAGGGAGGGACTCACTCCTACCCTCTATGCAGGCTGGCCATGACCCTTTGGCTCACAGCCTCTTCCATGCAAATACACCTGTTAGCACAATACCTACCAGGCTGTCTCAACTTCCTGGCAGACCAATTAAGCCAAAACTTTTTGGACCCATACGAGTGGTATCTCAACAGAAGTACCTTCTTCCTAATAACTCAGAAATGGGGAACCCCGAAGGTCGACCTCTTTGCCTCCCAAACCATCCATCAGCTCAGCAGATTCTGCACCAGGGAGCATCACTGCATGGCTTATAAAGTGGATGCGCTGTCCTTCCCCTAGGTGTATGCCTTTCCTCCCCTACTTCTCATCCCCAGGGTACTGCTCAAAATAAGGGAGGAAAAACCAAGGGCCATTCTTATAGCTCCAGACTGGCCCCAACGGCACTGGTACCCCTTGTTGTGCAGCCTGTCCCCGCTGCCTCCATGGCATCTTCCTCAGATTCTAAACCTCGTAACCCAGAGGGAAGGGGAATTCATGCATCCTCAATTTGGCAACTTGGCTTATTCCCTAAACCCGAACCAGTCTGCCATCCTCAGTAAACAGGTTCTGGATGTCCCAGCACCAGAAAGTCTTATGCAGATAAATGGAAAAGGTTCTGCACCTGGATCCAGGCTAAGTGGGCCAGTACGGCACAGCCCTCCATCCCTCTCATCCTGGATTACTTAGCTGACCTACTACACAGTGGTCTCTCTTTCTCCTCTATAAAAAATCATGCCTCTGCTGTTTCTGGTCATTTTCCCACTGAGCAGCCCCTTTTCTCACACCCTTTGATCAAACAGTTCCTCAGAGGGGTTAGCAACTTGAGGCCCTACAGAAGGGTACCAGCACTAGCTTGAGACCTTAACTTTGTCTTGGAAAAGCTCGCCCTGCCTCCTTTCAAAACAGCTTCTTCTGCAGAGCTAAGATTTATCTCCTGGAAGACAGCCTTCCTTCTGGCCATCACTTCAACCAGAAGAGTCTCTGAGCTGCAAGCACTCATGGCTGTGGAACCCTTCATCATCTTCCATGCAGACCGGGTATCCCTCAGAACTAACCCATCCTTCATGCCCAAGGTGGTGTCCAATGTGGCTCTCAACCAATCCATTCATTTGCACACCTTCTTTCCTAATCCCCAGAACAAGGGGGAAATGATTCTTCGCTCTCTACATGTGCACAGACAGCTCAGATACTATCTGGACAGGACTAAACCCTTCAGAAAGTCTGATAAGTTGCTGATTAGCTTTGCTATAGGGGCAAAAGGCAAAGCCATCTTCAAGCAAACCATTTCCAGATGGATAGCACACAGCGTCCATTTCTGCTACAAACAGCATGGTAAGCCTCCCCCCAAGGGGGTCAGGACACACTTCACCAGAGCAGCCTCCATCTCTGCAGCTGTCCTCAGAGGAGTCCCCACCAGGGACATGCCACCTGGACATCTGTTCACACTTTTACCAAGCATAACCACCTGCCTCTCATTTCCAAATCCAGGACAGGGTTTGCCTCAGCAGTCCTGCAGGGCATCCTAGCCAGCCCCTAGCTTCCTTGACTGTCTCCACCCATTTCCTCAACATTGGGAATCTACCCAAATGTGATGACTGCAACAGTGAAACACGAAGAACATAGTACAGTTGTGTGCACTTACCATAAATGTAGATGGTCGAGTGTATTCACAGTTGCAGTCCTGGTTTCCCTCCCTCCATCCCCCTTTTTTCTCCTTTTGTTACCATTCTTCCTTGTTGTTCTCCTTTCCTTACAAGGGGACATATTGATGATCTTCATGTTTCACCGTTGCAGTCATCACACTTGGGTTATCTGCCTGCAGGTAGCCCTCAGTCGTCACAAATACCAGAGTCTTGGGATTTCTGCGTTGGATGCTGTCGCCTCTTCCATGACGTCAGGTCGGCAGGGGTATAAAAATGCAGCCGATGCCATTACATCAGCTTTTCTTGCCATGCGGGAGCCCAAAGCAGAAGCAGTTCACAAGTGCTGGACGGCCACTACCTGAAATTTTCGTTTTTCAAGTTTCAAACCTGAAGTCTTCTGAAGCTAAGTACCCTATTGGGGATCCTTTTTTCTTGCTCTAACCAATGTCAGAAAAAATTAACAATTGTCTTGCCTGTGGAAAGCAAATACCTCACAGAGGTTTTCATTCTTACTGCATCACCTGTTTAGGCCCAGACCACGGCGTCCCTCTCTTGTCGGTTTTGTGCCTTGTTCAACACTCGAACTATTCGTCATCGAGCTATCTTTGTTGCTAAATTCTTCTGCTCCCGTTCTCCGTACTCCGAAATGGCTTCATTAAGCCTTCCGACTACAGATATTCTGAAAAAAACGTAAGGATAAAGACAGAGACAGACAGCATAGGTCCAAAACTGCCGACGACGCTTCCATTAAGATAGTCACCAGTCCTCCTGTACTCGGTGAGGTGCTTTTGCAGCCCCTGATACCTGATTCTACAGATTCGCAGGCCTCTACTGAGACCCATTTGGTATGCCGCGAGATGCTTCTTCGACAGTGGAACCAGAGGATGTCTCTACCTTGGATGGCTCCGGAGCTGCTGTGCAGCCACTGGCTTCTGAGGGTGTATTCAGGCCTTCCAATGTTTGTATTACACCGACTACTTGGTTTTTTACTAAAACTACCAAATTTCTCAGGCCCAGAGTCTGCAGTAAGCCTAGGAACCCGACGACCAAAGTGCATTCTCAAGCTCCCATGCCTCAGAAACAAATGCTTAGAATGGCTCAAGACCTTATTACTTTAATTAGGGGGAGCCAGCCTTCCCCCTTTAAAAGACAAAGAATTGATTTTCCTTCTGACTCTATAGACCATAAGTCCGATAACTCTGAACCCTCTGATTGCCAGGATATACCCTTATCCACCTATGAAGATTCAGATGCAGAGGATTCCATTCCCTCTGCCTCCCCTCCAGAGGATTCGGTGAAACCTTGCATACCCTAAGAGAGCATTTCCGCTGGGAATGCCAGGACTACTGTCAGTCAAAAAAGAGACTCGGGGAATTTTTAGACTTGCCTCATCACAGGCCTCTAGCTATACCACCTGTCCTGGATATTGTAGATGATGTCTTCATGGAGTCGAGTCTTACCCCTGATACTTTACCTCCAGCTCCTAGAAAGCCTGATAGGTGCTACAGAGCACCTGACTCTCTCAAATTTCTCTTTAGAAATCTTACTGCGGATCCAGAGACCATTTCCCAGGGACCTAAAGGTATTAAGGCTACTACAGCCAAAAAACCTGCACCTTCGGACAGGGATTCTAGGGTTTAGACAGTTGGGGTAAGAAGGTATATACCTCTGCAACTCTTGACATCAGGGCTTTAAATTGCTAGTTTCACATGTTGAAGTACCAGCAGCATATTATGGAACTAATTAAACAAAAAATGTTGTTGATTCCTGATTGTGCAGAAAATAAAGATTTACAAGAGTTAATGCATTCTGCTAACCAAGTTGGTAAACATACCTTGCAGTGTGGTTTTGATGCCTTAGAAGCATCTTGCAGGGCTGCTGTTACTGGGTCTGTTCTGCCATGTCAAAGCAAAATTACTAGATGCTCCTTTAAATCAAGAATGTTTCTTTGGCACAAAAGCAGAAGTTCTTAAAACGATGGAGGAAAAAGTTAACTCTATGCAAACTGTTAAAGATTTCTTACAGGTACAGCCACTTAGATTCAGTAGGCATTGGCCTTCGAAGAACTGGTCCTTTTCAGTCTCTCCCAGGTCTTCTCAGTCCAAACTCAGGGACAACAGACCACAAAGACTACAGTCTCAGGGTATGCACAGATTAAACAATGGAGTGCTCCCACCTCAAAAACAGGGAGTGGTAAGCCACCCTCTTATGGAAATAGTTCACAATGACTTGCCTGCTTCCTTCCCAGCCATGCCCAAGTACTTGCACCCCTAGAAGGAAAACTCACCCTGCATGCAAAAAACTGGGAATACATTACCCAGGACCGTTGGGTCTTAAACATTGTATCCCAGGGATACAGATTCTACTTCCATTCACTGCCAACCCCAAGCAGATTGCCAGACCTTCCCCAAAAGCAGTGGGCAGAGTCCCAAAAGCAAGTACTTTCTCTTCTCAGTATCAGGGCTATTCAACTTGTTCCAACAGAGCAAAGGGGACATGGTTTCTACTCCAGACTATTTCTGATGCCCAGAAAAGAAAACACTTGGTGCTTTATCCTGGATCTGTCAATTCTCAACACCTTCCTGGTGATACCAAAGTTCAAAATGCTTACACTCCAACAGCTGCTGCCTATGCTAGCTAAGGACTCCTGGCTGGTCACCCTAGACTTAAAAGAAGCTTACCTGCACATCCCCATAAGGGAATCTTGCAGGAAAATATCTACGTTTCAGGGCAGGCAGTATGCACTATCAGTTCTCTGCACTTCCCTTTGGCTTATCTACTGCGCCCAGGGTATTCACAAAGTGCCTGGCTCCAGCCATTGCATACTGCAGGCAGAGAAACATTCAAATTTACCTATATATGGACGATTGCCTGATTCAGGCAGACAGTCAGGAATTGCTACTTCAGCGCCTGACATTTGTAAAGAGACTCCTAACTTCTCTGTGGTATACCATCAACAAAAATAAATCACATCTGGTACCCAGCCAAGAAATTATATTCCTGGGAGCAAGCTTGAACACAACTTCCCAGATGGCATTCCTCACTCCAGAAAAGCAGGTTTATTTGAGAAATTACTTCAAACTACTGGCCACCCAAACCCAGCTGTCTGCAAGAAAAATACTGCAAGCCGTAGTGTTCATGGCCTCATGCATTCTCCTAATTCCATATGCAAGACTGCATATGAAGAAACTTCAATTATACTTAAAAAGTCTCTGGTGTCAACATTCTTAGGACCTGGAAACAGTGATTCCGATCATTCCTTGCCTAAGGACAGAGTTCTTTTGGTGGGCAGAGGCCTGAAACCACAAGTGACTCCCTTTTACTCAACCCCGTGCTGCCCAAACCCTGACAACAGACGCATCAGACTATGCGTGGGGGGGCTCACTTGGCAGGCAAATGCATTCAAGGCAAATGGAGCCCAGGGCAAATGTACCTGCATATCAATCAAAAATAAATGTTAGCTGTACAGAATGCTCTGACAGCCTTCAAATACCTTATACTTCCAGGACAACTCTTGATAAAGGCAGACAACACCACATTCATGTGGTACATAAACAAGCAGGGGGGAACTCATTCCTACCCACTCTGCAGGTTAGCCATGGCTCTGTGGAACACAGCCTTGAGCAACCAAGTCCACCTACAAGCTCAATTCCTGCCGGGCAAACAAAATTCACTGGCAAACGACTTAAGCAGAAATCTACTGGACCCACATGAGTGGAAACTGGCACCCAGTTCATTCAAGCTTCTAATCCACAGGTGGGGGACACCTGATGTGGACTCTACTTCCCCCCAGAACCATCAATTGAGCAAATTTTGCACCAGAGGTCCCCACAGCCAAGAATGGAAAGTGGATGCCCCATCCTTTACATGGGAAAACCTTTCAATCTATGCCTTTCCCCCCTCTGCCCCTTCTCTCGAAAGTACTACTCAAAATCAAGCAGGACAGGCCAAGGACAATCCTTATTGCACCAGACTGGCCACGCCATCACTGGTACCCACTTTTATGCAGTCTGACAACAGTGCCACCCTGGCACCTGCAGCAGACCACTTCTCTGTTGTCCCAACAGGAGGACCAGATTTTGTATCCTCAGCTGCAAACCCTGAACCTAGCAGCCTGGCTTATTCCCTGAATACATCACCAGCAAACCTCAGCAAACAGGTGCTGGATGTCATCCTTGAGGCCAGGAGGCCTAGTACTAGGAAGTCCTATTCAGGAAAAGTGGAAAAGATGCTGTTCTTGGAGTCAGTCTCAGGAAAAGGACACAGCCGTGCCCACCTTACCTCAAATCCTAGATTATCTAGCAGAGCTTCTCCACAAAGGCCTATCCTTCTCTTCCATTAAGATTCATGCCTCTGCCATCTCAGCTCATTACAGTACTGAGCCCACCCCTCTTTTCTCACCCCCTGGTCAAGCAGTGAGCGGAGCTAACAATTTAAGAACCCCGAAGAGAGCTCCCACCCCTGCCTGGGACCTTTTCTTTTTACTAGAGAAGCTCACGCTTCCCCCTTTTGAACCTGCTGCTAAAGCAGAGTTAAAATTCCTCTCTTGAAAGACGGCCTTACTTCTAGCCATCACTTCAGCAAGAAGAGTGTCTGAGCTACAGGCACTAATGGCTGTGGAACCCTCATTATTTTCCAGGCTGACAGGATCTCCATCAGGACTAACACATCATTTATCCCCAAGGTGGCATCAAGTGTGGCATTAGACCAATCCATCCATTTACAAACCTTTTTCATGACCGTCAGAATAAAGGGACAAGGATCCTGCACTCCTTGGACGTGTACAGGCAGTTTAGGTTCTACCTTGACAGGACTAAGCCTTTCAGAAAATCTGATCAGCTGCTAGTCAGCTTTCCTACAGGGTCCGAGGGCAAGGCCATTTCAAAGCAAACCATTTCCAAAAGGATAACACAGTGCATCTATTTCAGCTACTAACACCATGGAAAAACCTACCCCACAGGGGATCAGAACTCATTCCACTAGGGCTACCTCAACCTCTATAGCATTTCTCATGGGAGTCCCTACCAGGGACATCCTGGAAGCTGCAACCTGGAGTTCAGTACACACCTTCACTAAGCATTACCACTTACCTATCTTTTCTAAATCCAGAACTGGATTTGCTACAGCAGTTTTGTAAGGCCTGCTAGCCAGCCCTAATACCTCTTGACTGCCTCCACCCTTCCTCAGCTTTGGAAATCAACCCAAGTGTGGTGACTGCAACATTGAAACACAAAGAACATACTACAGTTGTGAACACTTACCATAAATGTAGATGTTCGAATGTATTCACTGTTGCAGTCCTGGTGACCCTCCCCCCAACCCCCTGACTTTTCTATACTTTATACCTATCTATCCTCTTTTCTGCCCATACCTTATGGCAATGGTATTTACTTTTTACTGGAGATGATCCACACCATGTAATTGCTTCCTATTTTGGGGGCTCCTGACATCTGGGGCAAGAAAAACTGATGCAATGGCATTGGCTGCATGTTTTATACCCCTGACGTCATGGAAGAGGCGACAGCATCCGACGCAGAAATTCCAAGACTCTGGTATTCGGGCCGACTGAGGGCTACCTGCAGGCAGATAATCCAAGTGTGATGACTGCAACAGTGAATACACTCGAACATCTACATTTATGGTAAGTGTACACAACTGTACTGTATTTATTTTCCACTGGTGGGGTTCTTCCACCAGAACCTGGCCTCCTAGTTTGCGGGCTCCTGACAGGTTAGGGCAAGAAAAACTGATGTAATGGCATTGACTGCCATACTTTATACCACTGACAACCTGACGTCAGTCCTCAAGCGACAGCAACTGACGCAGAAATAGTAAGTCTCTGGTATTCGGGGGGGCCGTGGGCTACCCTGGCAGGGATAACCCAATTGTGATGACTACAACAGTGAATACACTTGAACATCTACATTTATGGTAAGTGTACACAATTAACTCTTCAGCTCCTCTCTTACCCATAATGCCCTAGTGATCTGACGCATCTCAGATCTCGTTTGCCACCTTAGTGTATGAATCTGTTCACTATATACTCTGAAGTATAGTGACTTATTTTCTTGTGAGTGAGAATCATTATTGTAACTATCTATGTTGATATCTTTAAAAACTTCTTTTTTCTTTGTATACTTTATACTTTTATAGTGCTTCCTCCCTTTTTACCCTTACTTTTATAGTCTTAATTACCATCATTGGTATCCCCTGTTCTTCATACTATTTAGTATTTCTTTCTTCGTAGTTTTTAGTATTTCTTTAATTGCCATTGTTGGGTTTTCCCCACCTTTCTAATTATCTAAAAAAAAATTTTTAATAGCTATCTCATTATTTAAATAAGTTAATATTGAGAGGTTTGTTCCCTTCTAAGTCTTCAGCAACATTATCTGGGGCTCAAACCCCAAGAAATCATATAAAAAGGATGGGAGAAAGTGTTCTCTGGATCCAGCTACATCTTTGACTCTGGGTTCCGAACCTCCTTGCAAAATTTCTAAACCTTTGGATCCAAAGTCTAGACCTGAAAAATGTTGTAGGATCTGATCACCACAGTTAGCCCTGGATCTGGTCTCCTCTCGACTGCCTTCCCCCCATTCCATACCAGTGTTAGCATAATTTTCTACACTTTCTTCCAGAGTCTGACAGAAGCCGATGTGGACAGGATGATGAAGTTTCTGTCAGATTCAAATGGGGATTCTTCCTCCTTTAACCACATCAGGTCCAGAGACCATTATTAGTACTACCCCACCATTGTCTCCATATCCAATCCAGCCATTGGTTTTGCTGCCATTGGATCCGATGATTCCTGAGTTGTCCACATCAGATGTGAAGATTATGGTATTTTTGACTCCGGTGTCATCTCTGAGTGGACTGGCACTGAGCATGAAGGAGCCAGTTGACTCTTGGAGCTGTAGCATCAGCACTGGATCCAGGGTGTCGTATTCGACTCTGAAGTTGTCTGAGTCATCTCTGCCCCTTGGATCTTTGGTGTTAGATAGCTTGGCTCAGACTTCCTCCTCGAGTAGTCTGCCTTCAGGGCAGAGGGGTCCTACGGTCTGTAAGCGTGTCTTTTTGGAGATGTCATTTTCCCTGTCTATGAGGCTTTTTGATTTTGAGGTAATGGAGAGAGCTTTCTCTGTTCCTAGAATTCAGAATTCTCTCCCTTCTTTGCTTTGACCTACCCATCCATATTTGTCTGTATGTCTAGAGTCTAAACCAGCTGTGCCACTGGGACAGCCAGCCTAATTCGGTCACAAGGATACCCAACAGGGTTTACTAATTTCTTCTGATACTTCTCCAGAACATCCCACTGAAGAAGTTCCCAGGAAGAAGAAGTGCAAAAGGAGGCACTTGAGCTCTCCACAGGAGTCTGTCACAGAAGAGATTGACTTTGATGAGGGGGAACAGTCCACAAGGTCACCACCCGATGACATCTCATTTGGAGATATTCTAGCACTCCTAAAGCAAAGAGGTGGTTGGTCTACCAACAACCCTTCCTAAGAGGAGTCTGTAGTATTTCTGGTGGCTTTTGGAGCTGGCCCATCTACTTCCTGGGTGACTGTGCCCACCGACAAGCTCATTTATTTGGTCAGTTGACAGGTATGGAAGGAACCTGCCTCCACGTAGCTGATCACCAACAGACCAGACAGGATCATCAAAGGACAGAGAGCATTGGAGCAAGAGAGTACCAGTTGATGCCATAGTTGTAGTGGAATTAGCAGAAAAAAGTTCCTCTGTCCAGCCCCCAAACATGGAGTCTGGAGAGCTGGACAGATGTTGGGAAGCGGGTCCACTTCTTTAACTCAAAAATACTGAAATCCCAAATTTCAGTATTTCAAGTCGAGAATGTTGAACCCTCAAAGTCACGAAACACCACAATCACAAACAGTCACAACATCGAACCTAACAAAACACAAATAAATACATAATCCTCCCCCAAAACAACACAGACATTGCCAACACAAAACCGACAACACCACATGTTTCTGTAGGGGATCAAGCCCCCCTGCACCCCCCCATGTGATGGGCTGTGCCACATAATACTCCTGCTATTTATATATACCAAGTCCGAGGTCGCACTAACCCGAACAAAATGGAATACACACCTTTCCTCACTCTACACTCCCACTGCAGACAGTCACATGTAAAGTCACTAATAACGCATACTAACACACACTACACATATACAAAACTCATCACATTCAGCACTTAAACACATACATTATCGCCCACCTACCCCAACCTACTTCTCCAACTCCCCACAACAACTACATGTTAACACATTAACACTAAAACCCTTAAAATTTAAATACCTACCTCATTCTCCGTGCAGACATGAACATCACCCGCCATACCACACAACCCTTAAAGTGCCAGCACACACTAAATAACGCACCAACGTAAACCCAACAAAGTATCTGTAAACCAGGATTCGAAATAGTGCAGTTTCAAAAAAACTGCACTTTCGACATTCTCGAGTCTCAACTCGAAATTCCAGATTTCAGTATTTCGAGTTAAAGAAGTGGACCCCTGGGAAGCATGTCTGTGCTTCGGCGACCTTTGTCATTTGATCATCGACTTATTTGGTACACTTCACAAGTCTTCACAGGGATCCAATTAAAAACTTACCAAATCTCTTACTAGGACTATATCCTCCAAGGCAGAGAGCTCTGTTGTCTCTCAGTTGGCTACCCTTCATTCCATTTCTAACTCGTCCATGAGGCTTATATCTTGCACAGCTGAAGGTAATTCGCGGGCATCAGGTTCAGGCAATTTCCATCAAGAGACATGCCTGAATGCACTTCTGTGACCTTGCAGGAACCCTTCAAAGCTTCCTTCGTTAATGCTGCCTTTGATGCTAGTCCCTTATCTGGCCCCAAAGATAAAGACACATGCTCTAGGTGTGAGCAGGAAGGGAAAACCCTGTCTGTTGTGGGTGTCCATTTTTTGATAACTTAATAGACTTTTTCTATTAGTCATTGAGGCGGATGAAAAATATGGTTCAGAAAATCCCAAGGGCCCTTCCAAGATCCATGTTGAGACAGTTCCCCCAGGGGCAAGGGGCAGACTCTAATGCAAGACGCCAACCCTATGGAAGAGGTAGTCTGCATAACCAGGGATCTAGAGATACTTTCCCTGATAGATCCTGCCAGTGCTTCTGAAAGGAGGCCTGACTGTCCATCTGTGGAGGCAGTCGGGAGTCCTCTATCCCTGCACCAGAAAGCATGGCTAGAAATTACCAGATTCATGGGTGTGGAGGATAATATCCATAGGATATATAATGCCCTTTTCACATCCACACCCTCTAGTATAAAACAAAATCCCTGATGTTCCACCCAATCTGAGAGAAGCAGTAGCACTTGAAATACAAAAGCTGCTAGAAAAGGAGTCACCCAAGAGGTACCCCCAGACCAGACAGAGTTTGCAGCTTACTCAATGTTCTTTTTAGTGCCAAAGAAAATGGAACTGGTGACCAATTTTGGATCTCACCTGTGTACATCAGTCAGCTCGATACACAAAGTTCCAGATGGTCATGATTCAGTCTATTCTGCCCTTTCTGCCCAAGAACGACTGGATGTGTGTGACAGATCTTGAGGATGCATACTATCATATCAAAATGAACAGATGATCCAGGAGATACCTACATTTCTGGCTGAGAGCCAGTCATTACCAATTCATAACTCTGCCCTTTGGCCTCACCACAGCCCCCAGGGTGTTTACCAAGTGTATAACAGTAGTGGCAGCTCACTTGAGACTGCAGGGATTCTGGGTGTTTCTGTATCTAGATGACTGGCTCATAGCCACATCAACCAGGTATCAACTGATTCTAGCTTGAGATTAAGTACTCCAGTTACGCTACTATTTGAGCATCACAGTCAATTACAACAAATCAAACCAACACAGGCATTGGAATTCATTGGTGCCTTGCTCAAAAGTGTCAATCAAACAGCATCTCTCCACCTTTCAAGAGTTCAGATTATTCAGTTGCAGGTCAGAAAGATCATTCAGAGTTCTTCTCTCCATTTGACTTATCCTTCAAGCTTTGGGATCCATGTCAGCAGCAGTCATCCTGGTTCCATTGTCAAGGTATCATATGAGAATTCTTCAGTAGACACTGACAACTCAGTGGCCCATTCTTTACCATCTCTTGTCCAGTGAGATTACAATAACAACACAGGCTTGTAAAAATCATCTCCTATAATGGATACACTCCAGTCAAATACAAAAAGATTGTCCCTTTGTTTTCCCCCAACGCAAGGCCTTAGTGGTCATGGATGCCTCCAAGTTTGGAGGGGGCACTTCTTGGAAAAGACATTCCAAGGCGCATGGTCCCCTGAAGAGGCTAACATGCATATCAATGTCCTGGAAACTAGAGCGGACTTCTTAGCATTGCAGGCCTTCCAAGATGGTCTCCCCACTGGGACTACTGTGATCCAGATGGGTGTCAGTGGTCTGGTACATCAAGAAACAAGGGGAACCAGATCTTACCCTCGTGTTGAGAAGCTATGAGATTGTGGTAGTGGGTGATCTCATCCAACTGATTTCTGATAAACATGCACATTCTGGGGAAATCCAGTGTGATTGCAGACAAGTTAAGCAGATCCATTTTAATTCCTTACTAGTGGTCCCTCAATATGAAGGTTGCGGAAAGGATTCCCCTTTGATGGGGACAACCATGCTGTGATCTCTTTGCATCTCTCCTCAACAAGCGCAGCAGGTTTTTTTGTCCCCCACCAGGGGAGTCACCAAGGAGTGCTTTACTTCATGATTGCCCCCCTCCCCAGTTTCCTGCACACCTGTTCCCCAATTCCCCACTACCTGTAATCCCTGGATTTCTTCAGAAAGCATCTCTGTTGAAGAGCACAGTTATCCTCATTGCCCCTTACTGGTCTTGTCAGATTTGGTTTCCCTTTCTTTGGCCTCATCTACTTCATCCACCATTGATTCTGGATGCAACTCCAGATGTACTGTCTCACCTGAAAGACACGAGTTATCCAGACATCCGAGGCCTAAAATTGACCACGTTTTCTCAACTTCCGCTGATTGCTAGACTGCTTAGGCTCTCCTTCCCTGTCTGTCACATTCTCTTATCTCGCAAAGTTTCCTCTAAGAAACTTTAGAGAAATAAATGGAAAAGATTTGCCATTTGGGCACAACAGAAGGATCTAGATCCTGTTTCAGCACTGGTCCCTAAAGTTCTTGAATTTTTAGCTATGATTTTCAGTGAAGATGCTAGTTCTTCTACTGTAAAAGTACAGCTAGCTGCCATTTCCAGTTTTCATATAGGTGTAAATAACTCATCTTTAGCATCCTACAAACTTTGTAAAGCCTTTCTAAGGGGAACTTTGCTCTTTTGACCCCCTTTAAAAGATCCCACTCCTCCTTGGGATTTGAACATTGTTTTACAAACCTCAGCACAATCACCATCTGAACCATCAGCTAAGTATGAACTAAAATTCTTCAACTGGAAAACTGTCTTTTAGTGGCCATTACATCTGCTAGAAGAGTACCAGAATTACAGCCCTTGTCATACAAACCTCCTTACTTGATTTTTCGTAAGGATAGAGTAACCTTACAGACAAATTATTTTTTTCTTCCTAAGGTCGTGTAAGAATACAATATTAATCGGGTTATCAGCCTTCCAGTCTTCTTTCCAATTTTTTCAAGTAAGGGAGAGTATATGTTTGGACGTTCCCAGGCAGTTATGGTTTTACCTACATAGAACCAAAACTTTTAGGAAATCAGAACAATTATTTGTCTCTTTTTCAGACTAGAGTTAGGCAAACCAGTTTCTAAAGTGACTTTAGCCAAGTGGTTAACTGATTGTAATACCTTTGTTTATGATAAATTGGACTTGTCTGTGCCAAAAGCACATTCCACCAGGTCTGTGGCAACTTCTTCAACATTTTTTGTCCAGATCTTCATTGGATGATGATTGTGCATATGCAACTAGGGCTAATCCTCATACTTTTATTGCTCATTACAAGTTGGATCTGGTCTCTAGGGCAAGAGAAGTCTTTGGCTCAACGGTGCTCAGGAACGTCCTTCCTTAGAGTCCTGCTGGGGACTCTACCCAAGAGTTGAGGAATCCAAGAGTTGAGGAATGAATGAATGAAAATGACAACATCAGATAAAAAATGTATGCACTCACCATAAAGTTCCATCTGTGTTGCCCATTTTCATTCCTCCTCAATCTCCCTCGCTCCATCCCCCTCCTTGTATGACTTCTGGAACAATCGTAAGATGCTGAAGGAACTCCTGTTCCTTTGTTTGAGTCCCAGATTCTGTTGATTTATAATTTTCTAATACTTTCTGGTTTCAGGGGCAGCAAACAAGATCTGAGGTATGTTAGATCACTAGTTCATTGTGGGTAAGGGAGGAGCTTGAAAGTTTCAGTGTTCCACAAGCTGGAAAAAGTGGCTGAGTCAGATCTGAACCCAGCAGTTCAGGAAGAATGAAAATAATAATACAGATGGAACACTATGGTGAGCACATAATTTTAATTTGAAAAATATTATTTTCTGACCTGGGCAAGGCATATGAAGTACAGGGTACAAAGTCTTAGCATCCAAAAGCCATTACAAATGAGCATCCCTTGTAAAGAAATTCCTGAGGAAACACGGTGTAATGATTCTATTCATGACAGAGATGGGGCTTCTCCTTTAGCTCCACAAATCCAGCTTTTTGACTGTGAAGAAAATATTAACTCTCAACTTCATATGGAGGAGTTTTCTTTTTGTCAGACCGTAGTCAGGATGAATGAGGTATTTGTATGGGAACAAACTGACGTTTCCCCTGAACAGAAGAAACAATTAAGATATGTTACAAATGTATATTCCTCATTTCTACCCCATCCTTCCTGTAGTATACTGCTTTCCCTGTACTTTATGTTCAGTGGTGCCTGTAGTCATCCTGATACCCAGCCATCAGTCTCTAAATACACAGATAAAATATATAAAGTGCTGCAGGTCAGACCCAGCAGGCATATCCACTTCATCACCTGCTGGCATTAGGCTATTAGTGAACACTAATCCTTCACTTGTTGACAAGGAAGACAAGGTATTAGACTGCCTAGGTAAGAGATTGTTTTCTTTGTCCACTTCAGCTTTCATAATATTCAGTTATCAGTCATACATATAGAAGTTTATGATTTATTATATGAATAGTCTGAGGGGATTGGCTAATTCCCTTCCCAATGAAGAAATCTCTTTGTAGCATTAAACTGTTTCTACTTTGTCCCACATATCCAAACACACTTTGAAGAGTGTGCATAATTGTGCATGTATTGTGTCTAGGGCCACTGTTACTGCTGTCATGATAAGATATGATCTGATGTTGTTAATCTTCTTTCCATTCATCACTGATTGGTTCGGTTCTGAGCCCTCGGAATCGAGTTAGCCTTTTTGCAAAGCTCATGCCAGCCAAAAAACTCCCGAGCTAAGTTTCTACCCAGAATTCCCTTCTCCCTGTTACCTCAGATTTCGTTTGCTGCGTAGCCATAAAACTGCATTTCAGCCGAGTTCTCAGCAAAATGGAACTTTGATATTTGTGTGAAAAACTTTTGATATAATTTTTTATTGAGCAAATAGTATTTCTAGTGTGTGTTCTTTTGTTAGACCTTGTTTTTTTCCTCTCTACTCTACCCGTTGTTACCATTGGCAAACTTTCAAGTACCATTGTTGATACGGCCTTTCCTCCCTTACCCTTGTGGTATTTCTTCAATACCATAGCTGATATTTTTCTTTCCTGTCTAGCCTGTTAGCATTGGTTTTAGTAAGGTGCTTCTGTTTTCTCTCCTACATATCACTGTAGTGGTACAATTGTGACTTCTTTGAGCGGTGTTTGACTTATTTGTTCTAACTGGTTATACTGTTGGCCTTTGGTGTCTCTCTGTCAAGATGTCAGATAAGAAAGGTACTTCAGGTTTTAAGCATTGTGCTTCATGTAATGGCAAGTTACCTAATAGCGATTCTCATGATGATTGTGTATACTGTTTGGGAGTGCCCCCACCTTTCGCTGCAGCCTCCTTGTGACATTTGTCAGAGTTTCAGTCAACGTACTCTTAATGAGCGCAAAAATAAACTGATACTGAAAGGGTTACTTGTCTCCCTTTTTAGAGGCCATTTCTGCGATGGAGGTCTCAACCCCTCCTACTAAAGACAAAAATTGGGTCCCACTTGGTTCCCTCCTCACCATCGGGTGATCAGGGTAAGCCTGTGAAGTCAAAGGTCCCAAAATTGTCTTCAGAGCATAAATCTGCCTCTATGGATCTGTCTTCCTTGGCTTCGAGCATCTCGAAACCTTCGATACCGGTGCCACTTTTGGCACCGGTCCTGCCTCCAGCACCGATTATAGACCTCACCATGCCTATTTTGACTTCGGCACCTGCGGCCACCAGCTCAGGGCACACATCAGTTATGATTTTGAAACTGACCGTTTTGAATCCGAGTGCCACTTCGGCACCCAGCATTTTACTGACTATACTGGATTTTTGACCCCTTTATTCCCGGTCTCAAAACTTGAGACTTCGGTGCCGACAAACATTACACCATGGATCCGATACTCCCCTTCCATAGATCTGTTTCTGGGCCAGGTGTATAGCCCGTTCATTGAACTTCTTGAATCTCCATCCGGAGTATCCACTACTAGATCCACCAGGAGCCTGTCGGAACACGATGTGGTGCATCTTGTAGACCAGCTGTTGTTAGCCAGGGGGATACCCACACTTTCTAAGACCCATCCACCTGCGGGACTTGGGTTGGTTTCTCCATGGACTCCATCTTACACTCCTCCTTCGGCCATTTCGGTTCCGAAGCCGCCTGCTCCAACATCTTTCTCGGAATCCATTACCTCGGCACCTACATCACTCCAGCTCCGAGTTTGTTTCTTTAGTCTTCGGTTCCTGTGGAACTGGTCCTTCCTTATTCTGGGGATTGGGGGGGGCAGGCGCTTCGGCACTGTGCACGGAGCCATCTCTCTCTCTCTTTGGTTCCATTCTCTGTACCGATAGCCATGTCCGCACCGATCCTGCTTGAGGCTCCATCTGCGGGGGTGGGTTTGTCAGAGCATGGTGTGACCCCGGTCCTGAGGTTGTCTTTCTCAGTTCTGGGCTCCCATCCCTCCTCAGGCAGACCCGCCTTCCACGCGATGGAGAGGGCTCTCGCTTCTTGAAGCTCTCCTTTGATGTCGGAACCCCAGTTTTTGCCCCCTGAGCTACAGCTGCCACAGACCACCCCCCCCGGGACACCGGGCAGAGAAGCCCCGGGGACACCCCTGTTCAGGGTACCTGCTCTTCCGAGTCCTCCTCAGAGACCCCCACTGAGGAGCCCCTTCGAAAGAGGACATGCAAAAGTAAGCACATGGACTCACCCAAGGAGTCCTTAACAGAAGACACATGGATTACAATGATGGTGAAGAGTTCCCTCGGTCACCTCCTGATGATGTCTCCTTCAGAGACATCCTGAAAATGCTAAAGCAGAGAGGTGACTGTAAGCCCTCCAACCCTTCGTCTGAGGAGTCCGTGTTCCTGCAGATTCTCCACACCTGGCTTTCTACCTCTTGGGTGACCCTGACTGACGATGAGCTCATCCAACTCCTCATGCAGCGAGCTTGGAAGAACCCTGATTCCACTGAGGCAATCCCTCAGAGACTTGACAAAATTCTTACCCCTCCCAAGGAGAACCCGCATTGGTCCAATGGGTTACCAGTCGATGCTATGGTGGTGGTGGCAGCGGCCACGAAAAATGACTTGGCTGAACAAAGTAACACTGTCCACCTGCCCAATATGGAGTCCCGGGCAGTGGACAGACTTGGGAAGTGAGTTTTTGTATCAGAGACCTTTGTTATACGATCCCTGAACTATTTGGCACATTTTGCAAGGCTCCAGACAGACTTGATCTCTGAACTCTCTGGGACGCTCGCAGGACAGTTGTCTGATGAGGTCAGGGACAAAGTGGCCTCGCAGCTTGCAACCCCTGGAATCAATATCCAACTCATTGCTTTCACATGGACCAAAGGGGTGGCTAGATGAACGGGTTCGGGCATTATCATGAGGCATCATGCCTGGATGCACATTTGTGATTTCGTGGACCCCTTCAAGTCTTCCTTTTTGAATGCTCCCATCGAAGCATCGTCCCTTTCTGGCTCCAAAGTAAAGGACACGCTAGCCAGGTGTGAGCAAGACAGAAATACCCTGTCTGAAGTAGGCCTATGGTTTTCCCATCCTCAACGTACCTTCTCCAGGAATCAGAGGAGTGGAAAAATGTGGCACAAAAAATCTCAGGGTCCTTTCCATGCCACATGAGGTGATGAGCTATTATTCCTGTTTGTTATTCTGATGAAGAAGTTTGAAAACGTATTTGTAGTGGACAGCATTAAATTTCTATATTTTGGTGCCTGTAATAAACTATTAGACTTTTATTTAGCGGTCTTGATGCCCTTATTTGGTTCTCCAGCGAACATTTGTTTGGTTTTAGTTTTTATTTTTGTTTGCCTTTTATCTCTTCATTGGTTTTTGGTGATGATACCCCCAGGGGCAGAGGGGGTAACAATTCTGGAAGACACTCCTACAGAGGCAGAGGGGGTCCTTGTAACCAAGGCTACAGGGATTCCTTCTCTGGACAGCCTTACCAGCGCTCCTGAGGAGCAGCCCGATTGCTTACCTCTGGTAGCAGTCAGGGGTCGTTTCTCTCTGCACCCAGCTGCCTGGCAGTCTATTACCACCGATCGTTGGGTGCAGAGTATCATCGCCACAGGTTACACCATTCCTCTTTCTTGTCAACCAAATCTTCCAAGAAAGCTTCCCAACATTCCACCCAGTCAAAGGGAAGAAGCAGCTTCAAATAAAGCTGTCTCAAAAGAGTCATCCAACCAGTCCCACCAGACTAACGCGGATGCAGATTTTACTCAAGATTCTTTTTGGTGCCAAAAAAAGACAGGGGACTGGAGACCCATTTTGAATTTCAGCAGCTTAAACAAGTCCGTCACCCAAACCATATTCTGGATGGTCACAGTTCAGTCCATTCTCCCCTTTTTAAGAGTAGGCGATTGGATGTGCTCAGTAGATCTCAGGGATGCGTATTACCACATCAAGATGGACAAATGCTCCAGGAGTCTGCTTCGCTTCCGACTTGGGGCCAATCATTATCAATTTCGTGCCCTGCCATTCGGTCTCTCTACAGCCCCCATAGTGTTCCCAAAATGCATGGCAGTGGTCACAGATCACTTGAAACTATAAGGATCCCTGGTGTTTCCATATTTGGATGACTGGCTCCTCACTATCCCCCACCGAGCATCTTCTGGTAACAGCACTCCATTATACTCTGTCTCTGGCAAAATTGTTGGGAATAACAATACATTGGGAGAAATCAAACCTTACTCCTACACAACAAATAGAGTTCTTTGGGGCAGTGTTCAGTACCCAGTCCTGTCTAGTACCACTCCCAAATCACAGACTCCACCGATTGAGGCTCCAGCTCCGAGTGATACTCTGTCAAACTGAAGTTTCAGCAAGGGAAGTTCTTCAGGCCCTAGGTTCTATGGCAGCTTCAATTCCAATAGCATCTCTAACAAAGCTACATATGCAGATCCTGCAATGGCTTCTCTTTTGTCAGTGGTTCCCAAACTATCACCCCTTCTGTTACCAGATTCAAATAATCAGCTCCTGCAAACAGGACCTCCTTTGGTGGAGTCGCCCCATTTCAATCCCCTCAGGCTAGAGCCATTGTGACCACGGATGCTTCCCTGTTCAGGTGGGGGAGCCATTTCCAGGGGAAGATAGTCCAAGGCACATGGTCCACCTCAGAGGGCAACCTGCATATCAGTGTTCTGGAACTGAGAGCAGTGTTAGCATTGCAGGCCTTTCATTCTGCTCTCCCTTCTGGGACAATTGCAATTCAGTCAGACAGTATGTCAGTGGTCTGGTATATCAACAAGCAAGGAGGAACCAAGTCCTACCCCTTGTGTCGAGAAACCATGAAAATTTGGCAGTGGGCGATGGCTTCTAACTGCTTTCTGATAGCAACGTATATCCCGGGGAGCTCCAGTGTAATTGCAGACAAAGTGAGCAGATGCATTTTTCTGCCTCACGAGTGGTCCCTCAATCCTAAGGTGGCAACAGAAATCCTCAGCCACTGGGGCCAGCCTTGCTGTGATCTTTTTGCCTCTTCTTCGAACAACAAGTGCAGCAGCTATTTTGACCTTCTTCCCCCAGAGGGGGGAGTCCCTGAGGGATGCTCTAATCCACGATTGGTCCACGGGATTTCTTTACGCCTATCCTCCCATTTCCCTGATTCAACAATTTCTAAAGAAAGCTCTTCAGATGCGATGCAAGGTGATCCTCATAACTCTGTTCTGGCCCTTCCTTTGACCTAATTTAGTATACCTGCCGTGGATTCTGGACCCTCTCTCAGATCTGATTACTCATCCCCCCCCCCCCCCCCAAGGGTTGAGCCACCTGAATCTGTCCAGTCTCAAGCTGACAACTTGGTTTCTCCACTTCTGTTAGTTGCCAGGCAAGCTAATCTCACCTCACTTGTTGACATCATTCTGGCCTCTCATAAACCATTCACCAGAAGACTATATCAGGGTAAATGGAAAAGGTTCTCCATGTGTTCTAAGGATAACATGCTAGAGCCATATTCGGCTCCAGTAACTGCGGTACTTCAATACTTGGCTAAGCTTTTTGGTAATGGAGCCTCTGCCTGTACCACACGAGTGCACCTAGCGGCACGTTCTAATTTCCACAATGGTATAGATGGCACCCCTCTTATCTCTTTTTGTCTATGCAAGACCTTCCTTAAGGGAACCTCTCATATCAGGTATCCTGTCAGACAGCCTGTGGAACCATGGAACCTCACTTTAGTCCTTCAGTCTTTGACTCAAAAACCTTTTGAACCGCTGCGAAGTGTGACCTAAAGTTTTTGTCTTGGAAATCTTTATTCTTGATAGCCATCACATCTGCCAGAAGGGTCTCTGAGCTGCAGGCATTGTGTAGCAAAAGGTCCTATCTGGTCTTCCATAAAGACAGAGTGTCACTTCGGACGAATCCATCCTTTCTTCCCAAAGTTGTTTCTGAACTCTCCATTAACCAGACCATTGACCTACCAGCATTATTTCCAATTTTTTCCAATAGAGGAGAGTACTGCCTTCACTCCTTGGAATGTACATAGGCAACTGAGATTTTACCTAGACAGGACCAAACCTATCCGTAAATCTGAACAGCTTTTCATCTCCTTTTCTGGGCCCAAGGTTACATTATCAAAATTGCTAAGGGACTGCATGCATTTCATCTATTCCCTCAGTAACAAATCTATGCCAAAAGTTAAAATTCACTCCACTAGATCTATGGCAACATCTGTAGCTTTCTATTCCAGGGCTTCCATGGATGACATCTGCGCAGCAGCTACTTGGGCTAATCCTCATACCTTAATCAATCATTACAAATTGGACTTGGTTACCAGAGGGAGAGCTGCCTTCGGCTCAATGGTACGCAGGAATGTTCTTCCATAAGGGCCGCCCATGGACCTCAAGGTAGCTTGGGATTCTGTCCCATCAGTGATGAATGGAAAGAAGATTAACAACATCAGATAAAGAAGTTATGTCTTACCATAACGTTTCATCTGTGTTGTTCATCTTTATTCATCACTTCCCAGCCTCCTTCCCCCTGCAAAGGCTCCTGGGGGATGTTTTGGGTCCACATGGTGTCCTAGGGTATTTGCGCAGAAGTGACCTCGGCTTTACTTCTCTGTTTCTAGCAAACTCGATCTAAGGTAACAGGCAGAAGGGCATTCTGGGTAGAAACTTAGTTCTAGAGTTTTTTGGCCGGCGCGAGCTTGGTAAAAAGGCCGACTCTGTTCCGAGGGCTTGGAACCGAACCCATCAGTGATGAATGAAAGAACAACACAGATGGAACGTTATGGTAAGACATAACTTCTTTTTGAGTATGTTAACAAGAAGTTTGCTGATGAGATAAAGCCTGAAACCCTAGATTATGCTGCTACCTGGGTTCTCAAACAGTATGATCAGAGAGTAAAATTGATTCAGGGAGTTTTTAAGATTTTTCATATCCTCCAATAGAATTATTTTAGGTCTCCTCCTTTCACTAAAAAGCCAACCAGTCATATTCTGGCAAATGGAGTTAAAAAGAGATGGCCAAAGGGAAATAACAAGAAGAGTCAGGGTCCCTTTCAGAAAGCGGAACATATCAAAAGTACAGATTGAGTATAGGTTCATAGGTTCATAGGTTCATACTAGGCTATCTGCCCGAGGGCATTTACAAGCCTAGCCCATCGTTTTGTGGCTTAGGCCACCCCTTTAGTATGGGGAACTATACCCATTATTTTTCTGTGCCTCTGTCGAGCAGTGACACTGAGGTAATCCCTGGGGTATATCTGCGATCTCCCATCCATTGGTCAAGATTTCTCTTGAACAAGGCCAGCGAGGTGCTCTGCCTCACATGTACCGGGATTTTGTTCCACAGCATAGGGAGTCTTTGGGTGATGAATCTATCCCTCCAGCACGTCCTATTAATAGCCGTGTCAAGGTTTAAGTCTCCGCCCTTGTGGCTCTGATGGATCTAGATTTTTGAGGTGAAGCATATTCATCAAATCTGGGTTTGACATGGCCTTGTATGTTAGGCAAAGGTCACCTCTGAGCAAGCGTGGCGACTGAATAGAGCTGGAGTTCTTTCAGTCGGGCAGCATAGGACAGATTTTGAGACCCTTTATCCTTTTGGTGAGGAACTTTTGTGGCCTCTCCAGCTGCTGCAAGTGTCGGGTCAGATACATTCCGAATGGGGCATTGTACTCAATCATTGGTCTGATGAGTGATGAGTAAAGGGAGACTATGACCTCCCTTGATCTAGATGAGAATCCCTTCATGATAAGGTGGGCAATGTAGAAGGTCTTCCTAACTACTTTAGCTACATGGGTGTCGAATGACAGACTACTATCAACCTGGGTCCCCAGGTCCCTGATAACTTCTTCTGTGCTCAGTGGATTGCCACCTATTTGGTAGCTAGGGGTAACCTTGTTTTTCCCGAAGGGTATGACTATGCATTTTTGGCATTTAACTTTAGGCCGTGGCTCTGGCACCAGTTATCCGTTTCTGTGAGACCCTTCTGAAGGATATCTGTGTCAGATGTGTTTTCTACTATGGCCCAGTTTGCAGTCATCTGCAAACTTTGTCAGCCATAACCCTCCTGTGTTTGCTTGTACTTGGAAAAGTAGATGCCAAACAAGAGTGGGCCCAGGACTGAGCCCTGTGGGACACCACTTGTGACAGGCTTTGAGTCTGACATGGCGCCAGCAGCTCTGACCCTGTGGGTTCTGTCACTCAGCCAGTTTGCAACCCATCTTGTGATGTATGGGTTGACATTTAAGCTGATGAGTTTTTCAATGATACCCGAATGGGGTATTGTATCGAAGGCCTTAGCCAGATCGAGGTAGGCTGTATGGACTGCCTTTCCCTCATCAATGGCTTTGGTGACTGTTTGAAAAAGTCAACCAAGTTTAAAAGGCATGATCTGCCTTTGACAAAGCCAAACTGGGTTGGATCCAAAGTCTGCAAATTCCCTATGTCTTTATTTATGAGGTCCATTATGATCCTCTCCATGGCTTTGCAGATAAGGCTTGTCAAGCTAATGGGCGGTAATTTCCAGGGTCGGTGGAGGCACCGCCTTTGTGAAGTGGTACCACAGTTGCAGTCGCCACTCCTGGAGTGCGTATCCAGAGGTAAGACTTTGATTAAACAGCTGTCCTAGCTGTGGGTTTAATTCCTCATTGAGTTCATGGAGCACACAGCCGGGGACACCATCAGGTCCCATGGATGCTGTGTTTTTGCTTTGGAGAGAGCAGTTCTCACTTGGGCTGGAGATGTTTGGGGGCTGCAATCGTTTGGTATAGATATCTCTCCTTTTGGGGAGGGGAGAAGTTTGCACTGAACCTGTCAGCCAGTATGTTGGCAATGTCTGTAGGATCAGTAATCTTCACATCATTTTGAACTAGCTCTGAGCATATCTGGGAGTTTCCTCCCAGGTTTCTAACATAGCTAAAGAAGGCCTTATGATTGTCTTTTGAGTCTTTAGCTATTTTTCTCTCGAAATTTGCTTTGGATGATTTTATGAGAGCTCTTAGTTTTTACTTATAGTGATCAAGGGTGTCTTACCTTTTAAGGATTTTGCTCTATCTTGTAGTAGCTTCCTCCTTTTGTTGTAGAGTTTGTTTATGGCTGGGGTCCACCAGACTGGATGCTTGCCTTTGGTACAAAGAGTCTTTGTTTTGCTTGGGATTGCCTTATCCATGCAGTCCTGCAGGTGCTGGTAGAAGGCATTTGTAAGTGATTCAGCGGCTTGAGTACTGTTTTCCATGGCTCGGGGGCCTTAAAGGAGACCACACTAGTCTTTAGAAGTGTGAAGTCGGCTTTTGAGAAGTTCTTTACTGTGGTCTTTTTATTTCAGGTGGGGGTGGGATGAGGACCTCCAGCGAGATTAGTTTGTGGTCTGATCTCACCAGTGAGGGTACACCTCCGGTGTTGAACATTGTGCTCCCATGTTCGTGATGATGAGATCAAGTATGTTATCTCCTCTTGTGGGGATGGTGACTAGTTGTTCCATGGCATTTGAGTTTATGAATTCCAGGAACTTTTGGGCTAGGGTGTTTGGGCTTGAGTAGTGTTCCCAGTCTATATTAGGGTAATTGAAGTCACCTAGTATGATGGTGTTTGGTGATACATTTATCCCTCTAGTGTTTTCAGGAAGGCCATGTGAGGTTCCTGAGTTTGTGAGGGTGGCCTGTAACATGCTACAATTTGCAGAGCAGTCTTGCCTATGGTTAATTGCACCTGGATGGTCTCCGATGCATCGTCGTTGCCACCAGTCTTGAGGTGTGGGTGTCCTTGATGAATATGGATACCCCCTCCTTTCTTAGTATTGTCCAGATTTTGGGGCGGAGCATGATATGAGGTAAAACCTGATAGCGCGGGTGCTCTCAGGAGCCTTGAACCAGGTTTCTGTCACAGCACAGACATCGATGTTCTCCATACTGAGAAGGGCCTCGAGTCGTGCATTTTGAGATTTAGACTTCTGGCATTGAGCAGCATTACCCTTAGTTTTTTTCCTTTTTGTGTTCTAGGGTGGTAGGTTTAGAATTTGAGCCTTGCCTAAAAGGCACTATGGGGTGGCAAGAGCCTTTGCCAATATCCGGAATCCCAGGGTGACAGGTGCAAGCCGTCCCTTGAAGCAGCGTGGCTTGTCCAGCATGTCATCCCAGGCAGACAGACACTGGATCCCCTTTGAATGACACCAGTGTTTAAGCCAATTGTTAAAGCTGATCATCTTATCTCTGTATTGTGGCATCATTCTTGGTGAAGGTAGGATACTGCTCAAGGTCAGGGTCATACCTGTCTGGGCTACATAATCAGAGAGCTCCTCAATGTCTCTTTTCATGTAGTCCAAGGAGAGTGCGTCTCAGGTCGTTTACACCAGCGTGGACAATGACTGAATCATATTTGTACCTGCTGTTGAGAGACCTGAGTGCTTGCGTTATGTGGCGGATTCTAGCGCCCGACAGGCAGCTTACTGTGACCTTCTCCTTACTCAGTCTGGTGGCGGGGCGTCAGTGTGTCTGACTATGGAGTCACCAATGACTAGTGTGTCTGGCATTGTGTTTGGCCTTAAGGGCTGTGACTGTTTGACACTCTGACTGTGAGGTCTATGTGTTGCAGGTGTTGTGTTCTGAGGTGGTGGTTGTTTGGGTGTCTGCTTTGGTGGCCTCTGCTGTTTTGGTAGATTTTTGATCAGAGCCTCCGAGTATGTCTTTGTGTGTTTATGTGTATGATTTGAGGTTGTAATGGTAATATGTGAGACTGGGTCTATAGTGTGTGTGGTAACCTTCTCCTCCTGACTGGTCTTGCCAGTCCTATGTTGAAAGAGCTCAGCCTCCAGTTTGGCCGTGTAGTTGCATCTCTCGCATGTATTTGTGTTTTGTGGGAGGAGGAGAGGGTTGTCTGTGTACATGAGGCAATTGTAACATTGCCTCAATATTCCCAGGTTCACCAGCTGAGCAGGAGAGGACACTAGCAACTGATCCTCGACATGCTAGAAGGAATAGACAAAAAACTTTAAAAAGATTCCGGGGCGTGGGTGACCGAGAAATGGGGGTTGCCTTTTGGGGTACTATCTATGACAAGAGTGCCGTATCAAGGTAATAAGTACTGTAGGAGCAAGTGCTACGTTTAACAGATAGAGAATAGTCTACTTGGAGTCAAGTAGAGATGATCTTTTAATTATAGGATACGCTGATTAGATCAGTAGTATAGTTCGAGGAAGGTAGTTTTAAGGGAAAATTTGAAGAGTGGACTTTAGGTAGCCGAATAGTTTAAACCTGCTTAACCGCGCTGCCCTAGTGTGCAACAGTAGCAACTCCGCTAAATCGGGCTAAATCGGGCTAAATAAGCTAAAGCGTGCTTTATAGCAGGGGCTGGATAAGACAGGAAATGACCCAAATTGGCCAACAAACCACAAGTCACTGCCCTAAACCACTCCTCCGAGGACAAATGAAGGAGTTATGGAAATGACCCCTAGTGGCCAATAAAACTACAGTTTCAAGTCAGTAACCACCTCTCCGGGGCAGGGAAGCTGCTCAATGTTAGTCACTCCCACTGATAAACACAGAGACCCTCCTTCAGCCCAAGCAAAAATGGCCTCACAGAAACTTTCAAACAGTTCAGGAACAGCAAGCCTGTAACTGAACTTTTTAACTCTCAGAAAAGTGGGAAAAAGCAAGATTTTTTTTTTGTTTTGTTTTTACAGAGATAGCAGAGGTTCACAAGTAATATCAAGTTATAACAGTGCAGTAAATGACCCCACACAAGAGTGCTAGGTCAAGGACAGAAAATATGCAAGTTTTAAGAAAAAAGCGATTTAAAATTAAGTGCAAACAGGAAATTCAGCAAACAGCTTTTGGTTGTGCTCTAAATACAGCTACTAATACAGAAATCAAGTTTAACAAGCCAGAAAATGCTCAAGCTAGGCAGCTATGCAGAAAAACTTAGCAAATAAACAGAGAAAAATACTTAAAATCTCAAAAGTGGCTCCTTCTTCTCTCAGCGTTTTTCCTCTTGGAGGGTGCTTCACCAACAGCCAACAAGCCTGAAAAGACGCTCAAACCACGAGGCAACTAGGTTTTAAGAGAGGAAGATGAAGGAGTTATGGAAATGACCCCTAGTGGCCAATAAAACTACAGTTTCAAGTCAGTAACCACCTCTCCGGGGCAGGAAGCTGCTCAATGTTAGTCACTCCCACTGATAAACACAGAGACCCTCCTTCAGCCCAAGCAAAATGGCCTCACAGAAACTTTCAAACAGTTCAGGAACAGCAAGCCTGTAACTGAACTTTTTAACTCTCAGAAAAGTGGGAAAAAGCAAGATTTTTTTTTTGTTTTGTTTTTACAGAGATAGCAGAGGTTCACAAGTAATATCAAGTTATAACAGTGCAGTAAATGACCCCACACAAGAGTGCTAGGTCAAGGACAGAAAATATGCAAGTTTTAAGAAAAACGATTTAAAATTAAGTGCAAACAGGAAATTCAGCAAACAGCTTTTGGTTGTGCTCTAAATACAGCTACTAATACAGAAATCAAGTTTAACAAGCCAGAAAATGCTCAAGCTAGGCAGCTATGCAGAAAAACTTAGCATATAAACAGAGAAAAATACTTAAAATCTCAAAAGTGGCTCCTTCTTCTCTCAGCGTTTTTCCTCTTGGAGGGTGCTTCACCAACAGCCAACAAGCCTGAAAAGACGCTCAAACCACGAGGCAACTAGGTTTTAAGAGAGGAAGATGAAGGAGTTATGGAAATGACCCCTAGTGGCCAATAAAACTACAGTTTCAAGTCAGTAACCACCTCTCCGGGGCAGGGAAGCTGCTCAATGTTAGTCACTCCCACTGATAAACACAGAGACCCTCCTTCAGCCCAAGCAAAATGGCCTCACAGAAACTTTCAAACAGTTCAGGAACAGCAAGCCTGTAACTGAACTTTTTAACTCTCAGAAAAGTGGGAAAAAGCAAGATTTTTTTTTTTTGTTTTGTTTTTACAGAGATAGCAGAGGTTCACAAGTAATATCAAGTTATAACAGTGCAGTAAATGACCCCACACAAGAGTGCTAGGTCAAGGACAGAAAATATGCAAGTTTTAAGAAAAACGATTTAAAATTAAGTGCAAACAGGAAATTCAGCAAACAGCTTTTGGTTGTGCTCTAAATACAGCTACTAATACAGAAATCAAGTTTAACAAGCCAGAAAATGCTCAAGCTAGGCAGCTATGCAGAAAAACTTAGCAAATAAACAGAGAAAAATACTTAAAATCTCAAAAGTGGCTCCTTCTTCTCTCAGCGTTTTTCCTCTTGGAGGGTGCTTCACCAACAGCCAACAAGCCTGAAAAGACGCTCAAACCACGAGGCAACTAGGTTTTAAGAGAGGAAGATGAAGGAGTTATGGAAATGACCCCTAGTGGCCAATAAAACTACAGTTTCAAGTCAGTAACCACCTCTCCGGGGCAGGGAAGCTGCTCAATGTTAGTCACTCCCACTGATAAACACAGAGACCCTCCTTCAGCCCAAGCAAAATGGCCTCACAGAAACTTTCAAACAGTTCAGGAACAGCAAGCCTGTAACTGAACTTTTTAACTCTCAGAAAAGTGGGAAAAAGCAAGATTTTTTTTTTGTTTTGTTTTTACAGAGATAGCAGAGGTTCACAAGTAATATCAAGTTATAACAGTGCAGTAAATGACCCCACACAAGAGTGCTAGGTCAAGGACAGAAAATATGCAAGTTTTAAGAAAAAAACGATTTAAAATTAAGTGCAAACAGGAAATTCAGCAGACAGCTTTTGGTTGTGCTCTAAATACAGCTACTAATACAGAAATCAAGTTTAACAAGCCAGAAAATGCTCAAGCTAGGCAGCTATGCAGAAAAACTTAGCAAATAAACAGAGAAAAAATACTTAAAATCTCAAAAGTGGCTCACTTCTTCTCTCAGCGTTTTTCCTCTTGGAGGGTGCTTCACCAACAGCCAACAAGCCTGAAAAGACGCTCAAACCACGAGGCAACTAGGTTTTAAGAGAGGAAGATGAAGGAGTTATGGAAATGACCCCTAGTGGCCAATAAAACTACAGTTTCAAGTCAGTAACCACCTCTCCGGGGCAGGGAAGCTGCTCAATGTTAGTCACTCCCACTGATAAACACAGAGACCCTCCTTCAGCCCAAGCAAAATGGCCTCACAGAAACTTTCAAACAGTTCAGGAACAGCAAGCCTGTAACTGAACTTTTTAACTCTCAGAAAAGTGGGAAAAAGCAAGATTTTTTTTTTGTTTTGTTTTTACAGAGATAGCAGAGGTTCACAAGTAATATCAAGTTATAACAGTGCAGTAAATGACCCCACACAAGAGTGCTAGGTCAAGGACAGAAAATATGCAAGTTTTAAGAAAAAACGATTTAAAATTAAGTGCAAACAGGAAATTCAGCAAACAGCTTTTGGTTGTGCTCTAAATACAGCTACTAATACAGAAATCAAGTTTAACAAGCCAGAAAATGCTCAAGCTAGGCAGCTATGCAGAAAAACTTAGCAAATAAACAGAGAAAAATACTTAAAATCTCAAAAGTGGCTCCTTCTTCTCTCAGCGTTTTTCCTCTTGGAGGGTGCTTCACCAACAGCCAACAAGCCTGAAAAGACGCTCAAACCACGAGGCAACTAGGTTTTAAGAGAGGAAGATGAAGGAGTTATGGAAATGACCCCTAGTGGCCAATAAAACTACAGTTTCAAGTCAGTAACCACCTCTCCGGGGGGCAGGGAAGCTGCTCAATGTTAGTCACTCCCACTGATAAACACAGAGACCCTCCTTCAGCCCAAGCAAAAATGGCCTCACAGAAACTTTCAAACAGTTCAGGAACAGCAAGCCTGTAACTGAACTTTTTTAACTCTCAGAAAAGTGGGAAAAAAGCAAGATTTTTTTTTGTTTTTGTTTTTTACAGAGATAGCAGAGGTTCACAAGTAATATCAAGTTATAACAGTGCAGTAAATGACCCCACACATGCCAGCATTCTTTTCCTCATTCCCCTCTCCTCCAGCCAATTTTTCCACAAACTGTCCCACAAGATGGTCGTCAACATCCTCCATTGGCAAAAGGTTCTTTGGTGTTAAAAGTGGTGTAGGAGGGTTACAGGTGGCACTTGATACAAGAACCTCCTTTCATAGGAATTCCTTCCCGCACTCCGAACCAGGCAGAAAATGTTCCTCAGGTTTTTTAGTCTTTACACACCAATAGAGTCATAGAACCAGTGCCTGTAAGTCAAAGGGCAAAATGTTCTATTCCAGAATATTTGTGATACGAAAGAAAGAGGCTTCTTGGAGACTAAAACTAGATCTTTTATTCCTAAATCTGTATGTGAAAGTACTTTATTCAAAATGTTGAACTTACAGTACCTGCTTTCCCACATTCCTTCTGTGAATAACCGTAAACATGAATAACTTTTACTAGTACATTCCTAAAGCCACAGGCTTCAAGAAATTTTACAGTTATGTGTTTCTGGGTCGCATTATTAGTTATCTACATTAGCCTTTTGGATTATCCACAGCTCTAAGGGTGTTAACTACATGTCTAGCTCCAGTCATAGCTCATTGCATACTGAATGTTATTCATGAGTTTCCTCATTTAGATGACTTATCTTTGCAGAGTCTTTATCCAGATGTCCAGAGTTATTAACCTAGTTATATCTCTTTTGACCAGTCTGGTCTTCCAAATAAATTTGCAAAATCTTCTTTGACTTCATCTCACAGGATTGTGTTTCTCAGCTGTCTTCTAGATACCTCTCTTAAAACGACCTTTATGACACAAGAGAAGGTGAATTTATTTTTATCCTGAATTTTTCCTAAGCTTCGTCAGTCACTCTCAGACATCTGCAAGAGAATTTCTCAGGATTCTAGGGGTTTGTGGCTTGTATGATTCTCATGTTTCCCCTAGCTAGCTAGACTGCACATAAGAAAGATGCAGTGGTTTCTAAAAAAAAGAAAAACACACAAGACCCATCACAGCATTTTTACTTCCTCTGGACCATCAAATTCCAGGTGCTCTCTAATAACAACTGCATTGATGAAGATGACAAATTCACCTGAATCCAGGTCTCCCTTTCTGTCCTCAGACTCCAAACCAATGTCTTACCACATACGTTTCAGATTTTGTTTGGGGAGCAGTTTCCAGAGCCGTAAAGATGGAAGGCCTGTGGAGTCATTCAGACAGATTAAAGTAGATCAGTATAAAAAAGATGTTGGCTGTGATCCATGCTTTGAAATCTCTTTATCGCCAGTGTTCACTAGGGACCTCTTCAAGTGATTGCAGACAGTACTAGAGTCAGTGGTACGTAAACAAGCAGAACGATATATGTTCATTCTCTCCAATGTAGGCTGGTTGTGATAGCTTGGGAGGTAGCCTTATAGCACTCCTTAACTTGCCATGTTGTCTTACATTCCATCAGAACAAAACATAGTGGCAGACAAGCTGAGCAAGACCAGGGCAAGCCCTGACGAGTAGCAATTGAATGGGGGGATCTTTCAGGATCTGAACATTTGTGGGAAGCACTTCATGTAGATCTGTTTGCCTCCTTTTAAAACAGACAAATTCTACATCAGGAGTCCTTACAAGCAATACTGAAAAACAGATACATTTTAATTCCCTTGGACAGGAATTTTACTTCATGCTTTTCCACTGATAACCAGGGTAATTCTGAAGATTCAAAAGGAAAGTTAACCAGTCCAGGACATCTGAAAAAAAAAACATCATAATCACAATCTTTAAACACAAAAAATGACAGTTGAAGCTTTCCTGTATAATAAATACATGAAATCTAAACACACTTCTAATGTAAAACTAAAATTCTGGTCTAAAACTAAAATACTCTTTCACAAAAAAAAAAAAAAAATGAGAATCCAGATGTCCAGAATTGGTCAACTTTCTTTTAAATAGCTTAAATGATCTCCGTTGTAGAATGATCTGATGGAACTGTTGTAAAACCGCTTACCAGTTGTTTTTCTTTGCTGCTGTTTTATCTTTGAAGCTTTTCTGTTTTATTATTTTGTGATTTTTTACAGTCAACTGGCTTTCAATGTTAAGGCGACCTTCACTCAAAAGTTAGTATTCACTATTTCTTGTTTTGTTGCCTTTGGTTTTCTTTACTGTTGAGACATGGCTGAAGGATGTAGTTTAGAATTGGACTACAACTCAAATGCAGTGAATCCTCCTTGTTTCAACCATTTTCAATGCATTCTACATGCGGACACCAATCCGTGCTATCAGTGAGGCATCTGAAATTGAACCGGTCATTGATAGAGTTATGCACAAAGCTTTCTCAGCAATGTTTAAGGAGCTGGAGAGCAAATTGTTTAGATGTAAGCACCTACAATGGCAGCAACTACATCTTGAGGCAGTCCTTTATCACAAGGTTGTCCCTAGAGGTTACGTGTCCTCAAGATGCTAACTTATGGGGACACATACCCAGACTTGCTCAAACGGTGGCAAGCGTTGAATATCCAGCTTGGCTTTGATTATATGCATTTACTTATTGATTTTTTTTTGCACCTTTGGAGAATAATCTTTTGAAAAAATATTAAAATTCTACAGAATGAGATTATTAATAAATTCACTGGTGATCTAGTTCCAACAAGCCTGGAAGAGTTGTATGAGAGCGTTACAAACTGTGATAGGAGGCTACAAGCTGTTAAGTTAAAGAAACTACAAGACATGACTGATTTCAAGAAAGGTTCAGTGTGTTCTTGGCCCAGAGAAGCTCGTTCAGGGCTATGGCTGAACCTGAGAAGGCTACTGAGGATATTTAGATGCCATCTATCAGCAAAGGTGTGAAGGATACTGTATCTTTGAAGTTACCTCCACATCTACAGCTGTACCCCTTCCCCATTTTTCCTTGCCAGAGCCACTATAGATAGTGAAAGACTACAGGCAAGGGAGTCCCAGGAGTCAGGCCAGGAGGGGTCATATCCATCACAAACAGCAATCGATGGATAGACGCACCAGGTTGAATACATGCAGCAAAAATTAAATAATTTAATTTTTAATTTATCATCTGTTGTTTTGACATCTAATGAGATGACTCTTCTTGGCAGGGGACTTTCATTTGTTCCTGCTTGGAGGTCTGATAGATTTCAGATTATTTTTCAGGAATTTATCTTTAATGTTTCCTGGGCAGGCAGTGAATGCAAATTATTCTTTTAAGAAACCAAGTACTTTTACTCCAGAAGCACATCCATTGGTAGAAACCTTTACAGAAGTATGTGAAGAAGAGATTCGACAGGTGCTGACCCAGAGACATAAGGCACTTTTTTTTTTTTTTTTTTTTTTTTTTTTTTTTGTTTAACACCAGGAGAAAGTGTAGCTTTCCAGAAACTGAAAGAAATGTCATCTATCGAAATACGTCCAACAGATGAGAGTGGCACTGTTATTATGAACAAAGGTTTTTATCTTAGTTGTATGCGGTAACTTTTGGATGACACAACTACCTATCTCCCTATTTTTAAGCAGCAAGTTACAGCTGCTGTTGATAAAGTTGCTTTTTTCTTTTTGATTTACTTATTACAGGGATAATAATGGAGGCTCTCCATAAGTACGTTTGTTCAGCGTACCCAGTTACACCTGTACATTATGGGCTCCCTAAAGTGCACAAGAATTTAATTGAGCCACCTATGCATTCTGTTCTTTCTAGCAGAGGCTGAGTTACAGAACCTTTGTCCATTTATGTTGAAAAAACATTACGCCCAGTACTTGATAAGGTGGAAACTGTCTTGAAAGACACCAAGGATTTTTTGATTTATATAGAAATACTTGTACACTTGATAGGAGTAAAAGTCTGTTGTTTGTCACAGTCGATGTACCATCACTTTTTACAGATATTCCCAACACTGTGGGAGTAGAGAATATTAGGTTGCTTTTGAATAAACACAGTGATGTTCTTTGTGTTTCACTGTTGCAGTCATCACTTGTAGGTTATCCCTGCTGGGTAGCCCTCGGCCAGCCTGAATACCAGAGTAAAGGATTTCCTGCATCAGCTGTTTAGAGACAGTGGCTGACGTCAGGTCGTCAGGACTATAAAGGGTGAGAGCCGACGCCATTACATCAGTCTTTCTTGCCGTATAGCCCAAAGTAGAAGCAGTTTTGCAAGTGCGTAGGTCGGCAATTGCCAGAGTGAGGAAAACCATCTAAAGCTAAGTGCTCCGTTGGAGAACATTTTCCCGTTTTTAACCAATGTCAGAGAAACTCAGTAATTGTCTCAGTTGTGGAAAGCAGATCCCACAAAAAGACTTCCATTCTCTCTGCATCACTTGTTTAGGCCCAGACCACAACATCCCTGGGCATGGGTTCTGTGCCCTGTTTAACACTAGAACCATAAAAATAAGAGCTTAAATTGTAGCTAGGCATTTTAGTGAGACTTTTCCTCAATGCGATATGGTGTCAGTCTCTCAACAGGCTACTGACGTACCTAGAAAGAAGAAAGACAAGGATAAAGATGGGCGTCTAAAAGTTAGGTCCTCTGACGACTCAGGTCAAAAGTCTGGTATTTTTCAACTAAGTGCTACAGCTGAACTCAGTGAGGTGCCTTCGCGCAGCCCCTAACGGTAGCTGAGGAACTGTCGCAGGCCTGTACCGAGACCGGTTCAGAGTCCAGTACGCCACCAGATCCACCTCTCCCTGCCGGTATGTCACCTCATTCTCACATGGTCAGGTCCGTAGCCGCTTTGCAGGCACCGGCTTCCGCTGAGACACCTCCGACTACCGAAACCAGGCTCAGACCGATGACATCACCACCAGTTAAACTCACTTTATATAAGACTACCAACCCATCCAGGCCCATGCCTAAGACTACTCCCAAAAAGTCCCTCCCCAAGGATCCAGCCACAGACCTACACCTAGCCAGCCTGCCCCTCAGTCGCAGCAGCTGCTCAGAGTGGCAGAAGACTTGATGACTCTTATTAGGGGAAGCCAGCCCCACCCTCTGACCCCAGCCAAGAGAAAAAGGGACACCTCCCCTGAGGTCCTCAGTGACTAGGAATCAGTAGAGTCTGTCCTTGAGGAGTCAGACATGGAAGACCAGCCCTTTGCAGCATTTGAAGACTCTGATGCTGATGACCCCATTTCATCTGCCTCCCCCCCGGAGGACCTTTCTTTTGGGGAAATCTTAAATTCCCTAAGGGAACACTTTCACTGGGAGGCCCAGGATTACCCTCAGTCTAAGAAGAGACTGAGAGAGTTCCTTGACCTGCCCCAGCATAAACCTCTGGCCATTCCACCTATCCTGGATGTAGTGGAGGATGTTTTCCTAGAATCTGCCGTTTCACCAGATTCTCTTCCCCCTGCATCCAGGAAACCTGACAGATTTTACAGGGTGCAAGACACCCAAAAAATATCTTTTCAAAAATCCTACTGTAGACCCTGAAGTCATTACTCAAGGCCCTAAGGGAGCTAGGGCAAGCTCATCAAAAAATCCCATCCCAGCTGACAAAGAGAGCAGAGCTTTAGACAGAATGGGAAAAAAAGTTCTACACTTAAGCCACTTTAGCTGAAAGAGTCTTAAATTGTCAATTTCATATGCGGAAATTCAAGCAGAATGTTCTCAAAATAATTAAACAGAAGTTATCTTCCATTCCTGACAATAGCACTATCAGAGAATTAGCAGACCTCATACAGTCTAGCTCTCAGGTAGCTAGCTCTTTGCATTGTGGTTTTGATGCCTTAGAAGCTTCTACCAGAGCTACAGTCACAGGCTCTGTAATCAGAAGGCATGCCTGGTTAAGGGAGCAGCCTTTGCCTGATCAGGTAAAATCCAAGCTGCTAGACGCCCCCTTAGATAAAGACCAGTTGTTTGGCCCTAAAGTGGAAGAGGTCATTAAGAAACTGGAGGACAAAGCAAGTCCATGCAAACTGTCAAGGACTTCTTACAAGTGCAGCCTCCCAAGTTCAGCAGAAACTTCCCCACTAAACACTGGTCCTTTCCCTCTCAAACAAAACCAGTCCAGAGAAAGGGACGCAGAGACAGAACCCCTAGGCATCAGTCCCATAGCCATCAAAGACCCAGGCAGTGATCCACTGCTGCTCCTAGGCAAGGGAGTTCTAAATCAACGCCTTTCTCCAAGGACTCTCAGTGACTCTCTCCGGCCCCTCTGCCCCTCATATCCCCAAACAGGCTAGGAGGAAGACTTTCCCTCTTCCTAGAAAACTGGCAAGCCATCACCTCAGATCTGTGGGTCCTAAAAATTGTTACCAGCGGGTACAGATTCTATTTCAGAGAAAAGCCAAAAAGGTCAGGTTGTCCAGACATCCCTGCAAATCAGAGGACAGACGCTGTTCATCAGATCAGAAAGCTTCATGCTCAGGGCTCTGTAGAACAGGTACCAAAGGAACAGATCAGAAAAGGATTTTATTCAAGACTGTTCCTGGATCCCAGAAAAGAGGGCACCTGGCGCCCTACCCTAGACCTCTCCACCCTGAATCTGTCCCTCCTGGTTTCAAAATTTAAGATGCTGACTCTACACAAAACTACTACCTATGCTCCTACCACAAGCCTGGTTAGTGAGTCTAGATATGAAGGATGCCTACCTTCATGTTCCTATCAGACAGTCCTGCAGGAGTTACCTAAGGTTCAGAGCAGGGTGCCAACACTTTCACTTCTCTGCTCTGCCCTTTGGCTTATCCACTGCTCCCAGAGTCTTTACAAAGTGCCTGACTCCAGTCATTGCATTTTGCAGACAGAAGGGCATACACATTTACCCCTATCTTAACGACTGCCTCATACAGGCAGAAACCAAGGAAAAACACCTGCAGGACCTCTCCTTTGTGCAGACCCTACTAACCACACTGGGATTCACCATCAACCTAGAGTAGTCCCATCTACAGCCCACACAAAGGATTACCTTCCCGGGCACCCTTCTAGACAACTCAGCACACCCACAGAAGCAGGGCTTCCTACAGTCTTACTTCACCCAGCTGGCACACAAAACCCACCTCACTGCCAGAAAAATCCTGCAAGCCCTGGGATACAATGCCTCCCGCATCCTGCTGGGTACCCCTTGCCAGGCTGCACATGAGAAAATTGCAATGGTACCTAAGGAATCTCTGGTGCCAGCACTTCCAGTCACTGGAACACCAGCTCCCCAATTCCTTGTCTGGAGAAGGTGTTCCTATGGTGGGCCGAGGCTTGCAACCTGAACAAAGGGCCTTCCTTTTGTCCTTCAGCCACACGACCAAACCATAGCCTCAGACATTGCCTGTGGAGCTCACATAGGAACACTGTGAACTCAGGCTTTTTGGGAACAGGAGGTTCAGGGTCTCCATATCAACCTGAAAGAAATGCTAGCAATACACAGAGCAATTCTAACTTTCCAAGAGCATCTGTCACCAGGAGTCCTTTTAATCAAAACAGACAACACAGCTGTCATGTGGCACATCAACAAGCAAGGGGGCACCCATTCTTACACACTGTGTCGCTTAGCTATGAAAATCTGGCAGTCAGCCTCAAACCTGGGACTGCATCTGATAGCACAATACCTTCCGGGGAAGCAAAATATCCAGGCAGACCAATTAAGCAGACAACTCCTGGATCCCCATGAGTGGCAGTTGCACAGGGAGACTTTCCTAAAGATCAGTCATATCTGGGGGAACCAGACATAGACCTTTTTGCAAACTACCAGAACCGCACGCTAACCAAATTTTGCTCGAGAGTTTCACCCAGAAGGTTGGAGGGTAGAAGCCCTTTCCTTCCATTGGGGCAGCCTGTTTGTGTATGCTTTCCCCCAACTACCTCTGATACCTAGGGTGCTGCTCAAGATCCGAGAGGAAGGGCCAAGGGCTATCCTAATTGCCCCAGACTGGCCGAGGCAGCATTGGTACCCCGTGCTTCTCAGGCTGAGCATGTGTCCTCCCATCCCTCTACCCCCCCCTACACAGAACCTCTCACACAACAGAGGGGGAAACTACTGCACTCAGGCCTGGCCACACTCAAGTTAACTGCATGGTTGATTTCTCAAAGGCAGATAACACTTCACCCCTCAGCAAACAAGTGTTAGACATTATTAAGGAGGCCCGTAGACCCAGCACCAAAAAAATCGTATTCAGCAAAACGGAAAAGGTTCACGTGCTTGTGCAGCAGCAGAGGTGCATACAACACCAATGCCACTTTACCACTGGTTCTGGACTACGTGGCAGAGCTTCTAGAAAAGGGGCTGTCTTACTCCTCTATCAAGACTTATGATTCAGCTATCTCAGCCTATGTCCAGACGGAGCATCCCTTGATGTTCATCGTGTTACCCTGCTGCAGTCATCACACTTGGGTTATCCTGCCGTCAGGCGGTCCCGCAGTTGGCCCGAGTTCCAAACTCTTGGTCTGGCGTCGGTTGCTGTCGCTTCTTCCCTGACTTCAGTGCGCCAGGGGTATATAAGAGGCATCCGATGCTATTTTCTCCAGTCTTTCTTGCCACGCGGTGCCCAAAGCAGTTCGCAAGTGCCGGTCGGCCGACACCTGAGATTTTCGAATCGAATTTCAGACCGAAGTCTTCAATAAAGCTAAGTACCCCATTGGGGAACCTTTTCTTGCCTCAGTCCGATGTCAGAAAAAGTTAACAATTGCATTTCTTGTGGGAAGCAAATACCTCATAAGGACTTCCATTCTTATTGTATTCTTTGCCTAGGCCCAGACCATGACGTCACAGGTTGTCGGTTTTGTGCTAGGTTTAATAAACGAACTATCAAACGCCGTTTTTCTTCAGACGACATTACTTTGGTAGGAAATTTAATTATATCATGCCATCAGAGCAGCCGACGACCGGCATGCATAAAAAACGCAAGGATAAGGACATGCAGCCTAGGAACAAGCCAGACTCCGAGGCCTCTGCTGGGCCTGTCACCAGTTCTCCAGTTTTCAGTGAGGTGCCTACGCAGCCCCTGACGACCGCAGAATTGGAACCCCAGACAGATGCGGATTCTCTAGCAGAGTGTACTAGGCCGTCGCAGCCATCTTCGTTAGGCCCTTCCGACACCGGAGCAGAAGGAGATCCCGGTGCAGTAGAAACACCTTCGGTTGCAGAAGGTGTCTTCAGACCGACTACACTCACCATTAAATCTTATGCTAAGCTTAAAACTCAATTAAAACCAAAAAAGACTGTACATCAGTCTGCAGTTCAAGGCCCCATGCCTAAGAAACATATGCTTAAGATGGCTGAAGATTTGATTACCCTAATCAGGGTTTCCCATCCCCCTCCAGATAAAAGACCAAGACAAGAGGAGGATTATGCTTCCTCTGACCAGGTTTCAATTTCCTCAGATTCTTCTGAGGAACAGGATTACACTTTTGCCCCTTATGAAGACTCTGATGCTGAAGACTCTAGTCCCTCAGCATCTCCCCCTGAAGACTATTCCTTTGGGGAAACTTTACATACCATGAGGGAACATTTCCACTGGGAAGGCCAGGACTACTCTGATTCTAAGAAAAGGCTCTGAGAGTTCCTTTTACTACCCCAGCACAGACCACTTGCTATCCCTCCAGTTTTAGACATTGTGGATGATGTTTACTTGGAGTCTAGTCTAAATCCAGACTCTCTACCTTCTGCTCCAGCCAAACCAGACAGATACTACAGAGTACCTGACTCACACAAATTCTTTTATAAAAGCCCTGTGGCTGACCCAGAAACAATTTCCCAGGGTCCCAAACTGGCTAAAGCTTCTATGGCTAAAAATCCTGTGCCCTCTGAAAGGGATTCCAGAGCCCTAGATAGATGGGGAAAGAAGATATACACCTCAGCTACTCTGGCTATGAGAGCATTAAATTGTCAGTTTCACATGCTGAAATGTCAGCAATTCCTAATGTCTCAATTAAAACAAAAAATGAGCACACATTCTGAATTCAAGGAAATGCAGGATCTGTTGCATGCAGCTGAACAGGTGGGCAAACATACTTTACAATATGGATTTGATTCATTGGAAGCTTCCTGTAGAGCAGCTGTTACTGGGTCTGTCATACGTAGACATGCTTAGTTAAAAGAACAAACCCTACCTGATCATGTTAAAGCAAAATTATTGGATGCACCTTTACAACAGGATGTATTATTTGGTGTCAAAGCAGAAGAGGTTTTAAAGAAAATGGAGGATAAGGCAAAGTCTATGCAGACGGTCAAGGATTTTTTACAGGTTCAACCCCCTCGTTTCAGCAGAAATTGGCCAACAAAAAACTGGTCCTTTCCAGCTTCTGATAGATCACAGAGGGGCAAATACAGACGCCCAAGGAGCAGAGGTCAGTCACAGGGCCCTTACAAACCTCGCCAATGGGGTACTGCTACCCAGAAAGGAGGAGAAGACAGACCCCAAGCTAGCAGAAGACAAACACAATGACTCAATCCTCAAACTACCAAGCAAATCTCTCTTGGCAGCTCCCTTGGGAGGAAAATTAGCACTTATTGCAGACAACTGGCACATCATCACAAAAGACAAATGGGTCCTAAACATTGTCTCACAAGGATACAGATTCCACTTTCATACCTTGCCAAGGATAAAAGGAATGCCAAACCTGCCACCAAATCAATGGGCAGAGGCACAAAAACAAATTACAGCTCTCATGGACATGAGAGCCATTCAACAGGTACCTACACAGGAGCAAGGACAAGGATTTTACTCAAGACTCTTTCTAGTCCCAAGAAAAGACAAAGCATGGAGACCCATTCTGGATCTTTCAGTTCTGAACACCTATCTACAAGTACCAAAATTCAAGATGCTAACGCTACAGCAGCTTCTTCCCATGCTGGGCTAGAATGCTTGGCTAGTAACGTTGGACCTCAAGGAGGCATACCTGCATGTCCCTATCAGACAAAATTGCAGAAGATACCTCCGCTTCATTGCAGGTTCAACCCATTATCAATTCTCTGCACTGCCCTTTGGCTTATCTACTGCGCCCAGGGTCTTCACAAAATGCCTGGCACCAGTAATTGCATACTGCAGACAAAGAGGAATTCAAATATACCCATACCTGGACGACTGCCTTATTCAAGCAGAAAGCAAGGACATTCTTTTAAAGCATCTGACATTTGTCAAACACCTTCTAAGTTGCCTGGGGTACACAGTAAACGAAAAGAAATCAAAACTAGTGCCCTCACAAAACATACTATTCCTGGGTGCCAGCTGGAATACAACAGCCCAGATGGCTTATCTCACGCCAGACAAGCAACAACAGCTGACTCAATACTTCAAAATAATGGCAACAAAGACCCAACTCCCTGCAAGAAAAATTCTGCAGGCCTTCGGATTCATGGCATCTTGCATACTACTAATACCATTTGCAAAACTGCATATGAGGAAATTACAATGGTACCTGAAAAGCGTATGGACTCAGCACAGCCACAGCTTGGAAACAATGATACCACTCATTCCCTGCCTTCCAACAGGAGTTTCTATGGTGGGCACAGGCATGTCACCTCAACAAGGGTCAGCCTTTCACCTTACCCACAGCCAGGCAAACTATGACAACAGATGCATCGGACTATGCCTGGGGAGCACACATGGCAGGACAGTGCATTCAGGGCAAATGGACTACAGATCAAAGGCTTCTACATATCAATCAAAAAGAAATGCTAGCAGTACAGAATGCCCTAACAGCTTTCAAGGACCTCTTACACCCAGGACAACTAATAATAAAGACGGACAGTACCACAGTAATGTGGTACATAAACAAGCAAGGGGGCACACATTCCTACCCTCTATGCAGGCAAGCAATGACCTTGTGGAACACAGCACTGTCTTACCAAGTTCAATTACAAGCACAATTCCTGCCAGGAAAGAAAAACACATTGGCAGACGACCTCAGCAGAAACATCATGGATTCCCATGAGTGGAAACTAGATCCACAAGTATTTGCAATGATAACTCAAAAATGGGGACGCCCAGACATAGATCTGTTTGCCAACCCCCAAAACTACCAACTTTAAAAATTTTGCACAAGGACATTCCATCCACAAGCTTGGAAAGTGGACGTCCTCTCATTCAGTTGGAAAACATTAACAATGTATGCCTTTCCTCCACTGCCTCTTCTAGCAAAGGTACTGCTGAAAGTCAGATTAGAGAGCTCACAAATTATACTCATTGCACCAGACTGGCCACGCCAGCACTGGTATCCAATTCTAAGGAACATGGCCCACGGCCCACCATGGATTTTACCACAAATTCCTCATCTGCTCACCCAGTGAGACAATCAGATTCTACACAGCCAGCTCAGGACTTTAAACCTGGCTGCATGGCAAATTACCTAAACAACCAGCCAACACCTCTATCTAAAGCTGTTATGGATGTCATTCTGGAGGCCAGGAAGCCCAGCACCAGGAAAACCTATTCAGACAAATGGAAAAGATAAAGGCCAAAATCCCCTTGATCCAAACATTCCTCAGATTCTACAATATTTAACTGAGATGTTGCACAAAGGACTTTTCTTTTCATCTATTAAGATCCACGCCTCAGCAATTTCAGCTCATTACAACACGGATCCTCCTTTATTTTCACATCCACTCCTAAGACAGTACCTCAGAGGGGCTAAGAACATAAGACCGCCCAGGAGAGCACCAACACCTACTTCGGATCTCAACTTTGTTCTGGAAAAGCTTACACTGCTGCCCTTTGAACCAGCTTTTTCAGCTGATTTAAAATTTCTTTCATGGAAAACTGCCCTGCTACTAGCAATAATTTCAGCTAGAAAATTCTCAGAGCTACAGGCACCAATGGCAATGGAGCCTTTCCTCATTTTTCATCAAGACAGAGTCTCTCATAGGTTCATAGGTTGGTACTAGGCTATTGGCCCTAGGGCCTATACAAGCCTAGCCAAAGTGAGTTTTCCAGTGTTCCAGTTCCAGAGGACATTCCTGTTCCTATGAGAAATCCAGAAGTTCCTGATGCGAGTTGTGCACCACAGACTGTCCCTGTTGCTAAATCTAGTCCCAATTGTTATGCTACAAGATGCGGTCGAATCTCTAAACCCTATAGCAGATATCAAGCAACCTGGACATGAACATTGTGTTTTGTTTCTAATGTACATAGTAATGCATGCTTAGCTCTAACATTATTTTGCATGAAGGGCAATCTTTTTTAAGAGGAAGGATGTAGATCAATGTGTGTGTATATACCTTTAAGAGCTATCCAAGGGCTTGCACTAGAGTATAAATACTGGGCACGTGCGAGCCTAACTGCCATTTTGTAGTTAGCTGTTGAGATGTGAACATGTACGTATGTAAGCTCTGTTAATTAGATCATTCCTATTTAAAGATGCTGCTGTCTATCCTGATGTGTTTGTATGTATTAAAGCATCTGAACAAAACCTCAAGCCTTATTATTATTTTTAATAGAGATGAACAAGCAACAAGGCAGAAAATCTTTTGCATTTGGAGATTTAAGACTTTCTAGAGGTAGGATTTCTCTCCTTCTGAAGCATCTGAAGCATATCCTCAGAAAACTGGCATCTGAAAGGAATTAAAATTCTACCATGCAAGGTGTCAGGATGAGACCCTGTAAGCTGGGTGAAGCAGAAAGCCCTGTTCTGTTTAAGTCCACAGTGTAGGATAACTTATAGTAACAGCACTGGTTCCTCCTTCACATAGGCAGGGACAGCCTGGAAAAAAGGGAGTTACCAGCAATCTTCAGTGGAATTTTCGGGATTAGAGGGACAAAGGAGAAAGCATCGTGGTACTAACCGTACCAACAGAAATACATGTCAAACATCCTCTGGGCCTGGGGACAAAAATCTGTTTGAGGGAAACTCCATCTATATGCTATGTTTAAGAAGACCTCCATGTTTAGCACCCATTTGTGAGGGTATTCTATGAACCTGCTTAGAGAATCTGTGTATATAATGTCTTTGGATGGAATATAAAGTGCCCGTAGGGGCAGCATTATCCTTATAGCCTGAACCCATGCCAGAAGAGCTAGCATGAACAGTTGGGCAGGACCTAGTCCCCTTTCCCCTTTTCTTTATTACTATGGTGTTGTCTGTGAAAATCCTGAGAGGCTGCGGGTTCCATAGGGAAGAAAACACTAAAGGGCTCGAATAAGAGCTCTCACTGCCTTAGACAATGATGTGCTTCCTCATCTAGTTGGGGGAACACTGGCCCTCAATTGAATAACAGTCCGTCCAAGCCCACAAGCCAGATCTGAAGCATCTGTCTGCAGTTCCTCGTTGGGAGTGAGTGGACAGAAGTGAAGAGCTGAATTTACTTTGATTTGATAAATCAATCATTGTACCTCTTTCTTCAGAAATGGCACAGCAGGGAGAATATTTTTGGAGACTCAATGTGAGTCACAGTCTTTCCAGAAGTGACAATGTGATAATGAGGTGCAGATGTAAAGTGTCCCATGAGGGAGCCTGGATTAGAAAGTAGTCCAGGTATGGGAAAATCTGTATTCCCTGTGATCTGCAAATGACAATGTCTGGGGGCGAGGCACTATGTGAAAACCCTGGCAGCAGTAAATAAACTGAAGGGTACAGTACAAACCCGAGGAATCTTCTGTAGGTGGATGAACTGGAATGGACAGGTATGCATCCTTCAAGTGTAGGGAAACCAAAAAGGCTTGAAGAAGGATAAAAGGAAGGAGTTTGCAGTTTGAGCATTTTAAAAGATGGTACCTCCAGAAAAGTGCTGAGGTGTGGTAGGTCATGAATGGGTCTCCAAGTGCCATCTTGCACATCAAAGGCATTCAAGATTGCAATTATAAGTATGCAGTCATGTTTAGCTGATTTTACTGCATCGCTGTAGTCTAGTACATTAATTAGGATGTAATGAGGAAAAAGTCCTGTTTGTACAGTATGATAGCGCTTAACTACTAAATACTACCCTCCACCTCTACAAACAACTTTGTCCATGCTAAAACACCTAAAGATCTGGAACCAAATAAGGTAATTTTCTTCTTGAGGATAAAGGAACATCCACCCAAAGAATAATGTTAGCTGCATGGCAGCATATTGATCTCATGTTGTCCTTTTCATTCAGTCTTGGACTGATGGGTTTGGATCCAAGACTCAGATCTGATTCTGCTGCTTCTAACAGATCTTTGGATCCAAAAACTCCTGAGCTCCTTCCTTTGCCCATAATGTCTTGTCAACCTAACTCACCTCAGATCTAGTTTGCCAGTATTCAGCTTCTGACATCTACAAACTAACCCTTCCTTTATGCCAAAGGTGGTATCCAGTGTGGCCCTAAACCAAACCATTCATTTGCCCACCTTTTTCCTAAATCCCCAGAACAAGGGAGAAAGACTCCTGCACTCTTTGGACATTCACAGGCAATTACGTTACTACTTGGATAAAACTAAGGCTTTCAAAAAATCTGACCAGCTCTTTGTAGCCTATGCTGCAGGATCACAAGGAAAAGCTATCTCCAAACAGACCATTTCAAAATGGAAAGGACATTGCATACGTTTCTGCTACACGCATCATGGGAAACCGGTACCTACTAACATTAGGTCCCACTCTACCAGGGCTACAGCTACTTCAGCAGCCTTTCTCAGGGGGGGTGCCAACCAAGGATATTCTGGAAGCTGCAACTTAGAGTTCAGTGCACACCTTCACTAAACACTATCACTTACTTCTATATTCTAAGATTAGAGCTGGTTTTGCCACTGCAGTTTTGCAGGGCCTACTAGCTTCTTCTAACCCTGTTTAACTCCACCACCCATCCTTAGCTTTGGGATTCAACCCAAGTGTGATGACTGCAGCAGGGTAACACTATGAACATAGTACAGTGTTGTACCTACCATAAATGTAGATGTTCGAGTGTTCACCCTGCTGCAGTCCAGGTTTCCCTCCCTCCATCCCCTCTGAACTAGCTGGACTTATCTATACCATTCTATCCTATACAACCTCTGTGGTGTATTTGCTTGTGCCTGAAGGTATTGTTTTATTTTTATATGTATTTTTTTATATAGCTATATATATATATATATATATATATATATATTGCCAACCTATTTGGGGGCACCTGACATCTGGGGCAAGAAAAACTAAAGAAAATGGCGTTGGATGCCTCTTATATACCCCTGGCGCACTGATGTCAGGGAAGAAGCGACAGCAACCAACGCCGGACCAAGACTTTGGAACTCGGGCCGACTGCGGGACCGCCTGACAGCAGGATAACCCAAGTGTGATGACTGCAGCAGGGTGCACACTTGAACATCTACATTTATGGTAGGTACAAAACTGTACTTTCTCTCAGCACCTCTTAAAACAGTTACTCAGAGGTGTAGCTCACATCAGACCACCTGCACTAGCTTGGGATCTAAATTTTGTTTTGGAAAAATTGACTCTACCCCCTTTTGAACCAGCATCCTCAGCAGATCTCAAGTGCCTCTCTTGGAAAACTGCTTTCCTGCTAGCCATCACTCCTGCCAGGAGGGTATCGGAGCTCCAGGCCCTAATGGCTACTGAGCCCTTCATCATTTTCCACGCAGATAAGGTCTCTGTGAGAACCAACCCCTCCTTTACGCCTAAGGTGGGCTCTGAGGTAACCCTCAACCAGCCCTTTCACCTACCTACTTTCTTCCCAAAACCTTCCAATAAAAGGGAAATAATTCTGCATACCCTGGACATACGCAGACAACTGAGGTTTTACCTTGGCAGGACCAAATCAGTCAGAAAATGTGACCAGCTCCTGATGTCGTTGGAGGGGGGGGGGGCCCATTACCAAGCAGACAATTTCCAAATGGATCTCTCATTGCATACATTTCTGCTATGCCTTCCATAGAACGAGTCCTCCTAAATCCATCAGATCTCACTCTACTTCCACAGCCTTCCTAAGAGGGGTTCCTACCAAGGATATCTTAGAGGCTCCTACATGGACATCTATCCACACTTTCACTAAGCGCTACCAGGTGGCTACATTCTCCAAAACTTGGGCAGAATTTGCATCTGCAATCATGCAGGGCATGTTGGCATCCCCATAACCTATATAACATGCCTCCACCCATTTCCTCAGCTTTTGGAATCTTCCCACAAGTGAGGATTGCAACAGTGAAACTTTAAGAACATAGTACAGTTGTGTACACTTACCTTAAATGTATATGTTAGAATGTATTCACTGTTGCAGTCCTGTTTCCCTTCCACCTTCCCCCATATTTTTATATCCTCTTAGGGGCTCCTGACTATTGGGGGGCAAGAAAAACTGATGTAATGGCATCGGCTGTCGCCATTTATAGCCCTGGCGACCTGACGTCAGCCACAGTCTCTGAACAGCCTATGCAGGAGGGAAATCCTTTACTCTGGTATTCAGGCCTGCCGAGGGCTACCCAGCAGGGATAACCCACAAGTGATGACTGCAACAGTGAATACACTCGAACATCTACATTTATGGTAAGTGCACACAACTGTACTTTTTCACTAACACTAAAATAGAAGTGATATGTACTCTGCTTGAACTAATAATGTTTTTTTTTTGTTTGGTGAGGAGCTTTAATTGCAGAGGGTCGACGTAACTATGGGCACAGCTTGTACAAATAGCTATGCCAACCTCATGCTAGCTAAATGGGAACTGAATTGTGTTTTGAAGAATAGTGTTTTTGCAATGCATATTGTTTATTACAAACATTTTGTTGACATTTTTTGTTGTGGGATGGTACACAGGATTTGTTTGATCGATTCATAGAGTTCCTTCATAAGACTACCTCTTATTTTAAGTTCAGTGTTAAGAGTTTGACTCTATAGATTTCCTTGATATTAAAGTAGATTTCCTTGATATCAAGTTGCACAGGGATGTGGTAGGTTGTTCAAGACTGAACAATACAGGAAACCACGTAAGAAAAATTCAGATGTTAAGTTGTCTATCTCGCCTTCATTCTTGCTGGATGGGTTCGGAGCCGACCTCGGCTCCGACTCGGCCACTCTAAAGCTCGAGAGTTGGTTCCACCGGCTCGAGGCTCCCCTTATATCCCACAATGCTAGGCGAGAGTTACCTCAGATCTCGTTTGCCGCTACAGCTTCGAGGTTGGTTATTCTACCGGTTCCTGGTAAGTTTTAGCTTTTTCTATAAAAAGTTACTCTTGTTTCCCCTTTTTTAGTTTAATTATTCATAAATTAGTGTAGTTTATTAAACTCTATCCCGAACCTTTTTCTTCCCGTTTCTTGTCAAAAGAACTTTAGTTCTTCCCTTGGGCCTTTGGCCTTCCTTCCCTAGGGAGTGTTTGTGTAGTGTACTACTGTTTGTTGTACTTAATTTTACTATATTTTTAATATAGTTGTTATTTTGACAGGGTATAACTGGTGTGTTTGAGTGTGTGTTTGTGTTCACCAGTTAGGCTATGTCTAAAGAAGCAAAGGTCTCGATTCAAGAAGTGTGATGCGTGCTGTCAGAAAATGTCTCTGACAGACGCTCACACTTCTTGTGTCTATTGTCTGGGGCCTTTGCACCTGCAGGACTCCTGTGCTGTCTGCCATGGCTTCAGCCCCAGGGTCCTGCAGGAAAGGAAAAACAAGCTCATATTGAGGGGCTTGTTGAAGCCTGAGGATTCCCTGTCTGTCTCAACAGGGAAGCCCTCCAAGGCATCGAGGTCTTCGGCTCCGGCTTCTGAGCCGAGACCTCAGGTTGTTCAACCTTTGCCTTTATCGGCTCCGGCTGGAGCCGATAAGACTCTGTCCACAGTTTCTGTGGCTCCCTCGGCTCCGGCCGGAGCCGAGGTTATCGAGATACCCGTGTCGGCTCCGACAAGATCTTCGGAGCCGACAACCAGAAAGAGGTCTAGGTCACCTTCGCTTGGCTCCGTTCATTCGGCTCCAGGATCTCCCTGCTGTCTGAACGGAGCCAAAGGTCTCATTCCTCTAGGTCATCGAGGTTGTCTGATCATGACCTTCAGAGGGTGGTGAGTCGACTACTCAAGTCTGAGGCACTGGCCCAGATGCTTCAGAGCCCGACTCATCAGTCGGTGCCTGTCCCGGTCCATCAACTCCTTCCTCCTTCGACTCTCTTGAGCTCGGAGCCGGGTCGTGTCGGAACCGAGACTGTGGTCACCTCGAGCCGAGACAATTGTCTTCGGCCCGCTGCCGGCTCCGCTTTCTTCCATGGAGGAATCTCGGCGCCGGACTTCCCTCGTCGGCTCCGAGGGGGTGAGTGGCATCGGACCCTTGTCCGACCCCCCTCTCCCTCTCGGTGCTTCGGCTCTGGTGAGTTCGGCTCCGACATCGGCCTCGGAGCCATCACTGTCGGTGCCGAGGGGGGTCTTTAGCTCCTCGGAGCGGGGACCTCTGGCTCTGCCTGACAGGGGTGCTTTCGAGGTCATGCGGAGTGTGTTAGAGCCTGGCTCTACTCCACAGTCGGCTCCGTCAGCCCCTCCCTCTATACTGCCTCAGGGTAAGTCGACTCACTCCCTCATCCCGGACCACAGAGAGCCAACTCCTCAGGAGCCCCCTGTGGGGATTTCATCCTCCTCCGAGGCCTCTCCTGATTTGGCAGAAGAGCCCCCTCGGAAGAGGAAGTGCAAGAGGAAGCACATTGACTCACCTGAGTCTATCACGTCCGACACAGATCTGGATGATTCTGAGGGTTCCCCCCGTTCCCCTTCTGAAGATGTCTCATTTGCAGACATTCTGGAGATCCTTAAACAGAGGGGAAATTGGCCGGCCCTCAACCCTTCGGAGGACGAATCTGTGTATCTTGAGGCGTTTGGCTCTTGTCCTTCCACCTCCTGGGTGTCCCCCCCCTTCGACCCCCTCATGCAGGTGGTTGCTAAAAAGGCATGGACGGCTCCTGATTCAGTGGACCCCACTCCCAGGAGGCCCTCCAAATTCATCACAGCTCCAGCAGACAAGGAATTTTTATCAAAAGGAGTCTCTGTGGATGCTATGGTGGTAGCTGCCGCCACAAAGAAGGAACTGGCTGATCCTTCAGTGCCTGTCCATCCACCTAACAAGGAATCTAGGTCCATGGATAGGTACGGGAAGCGGATGTTCTCCTCAGCGACATTTACTATGCGTTCGCTGAATTACCTGTGCCATTTCACTCGTCTTCAAAGGGACTTGATCAAAGAAGCGAGTGAAATGCTTAAGGACCCTACAGCTGCGGGTTTCCAAGAAAAAATGAACACGCAGCTGGCTATCCTTAATTCTATTTCCAACTCCTCCATGCGCCTCCTCTCTTATGCGGCCGATGGAGCGAGCAGAGCCACAGGAACAGGGGTAGCCTTACGTAGGCACGCCTGGATGCGGCTATGCAATTTTATGAACCTTTCAAGACGTCTTTCACAAACTCCCTTTTGATGGATCATCTCTTTTTGGTCCACAAGTGAAAGAAACCCTGACTAGGTGCGAGACGGATGGCAAGACCCTTTCTGCCGCCGGAGTCCGTTTTCCACTCCTTCGAGGCCTTACCCCAAAGGTCAGAAGGGGAAAGATGTGGTTCCGTAAACAATCTCAAGGGACTTCGCCTGACGACAGAGTCGGTTCCCGCCAGAGGCAGAGGGGAACAACAATGGTAGACGCCGCCCTAGAGGCAGAGGGGTCCGCAGAACCAGGGCAATCGAGAAACGCCTTCCGATAAGCCCTTTCAGCATCCCTGAGGTGTTGCCCGCTGCCCATCTTCGGAGGCAGTCGGGGAAGATTGTCACTGTACCCAGAAGCCTGGCTATCCTTGACAAAAGACAAATGGGTACAGTCCATCATTTCGAAGGTTATTCTATTCCCTTTCTTCGCTTTCCAAGTCGGTCAAAAAATCCCTTCCAGATGTTCCACCGCTCAAAGGGATATAGCAGCTTTGGAAATTTCAAAACTGCATGCAAAAGAGCTATTCAGCCAGTGCCAGCAGACCAACTAGGATCCGGAATCTACTCAAGGTTCTTTTTAGTTCCAAAGAAAACAGGGGACTGGAGACCAATTTTGGATCTCAGTATCTTGAACAGATCGGTCAAGAAAACAAGATTTCGGATGGTCACGCTGCAATCCATTCTTCCCCTGTTGGGAAAAGGAAACTGGATGTGCTCTATAGACCTTCAGGACGCTGCACTATCACATAAAATGAACAGGCGCTCCAGAAGATTCCTCCGCTTCAGGCTGGGAACCAGTCATTTTCAATTCAGGGCCCTGCCCTTTGGTCTCACCACTGCCCCGGTGTTTACCAAATGCATGGCAGTGGTAGCTTCTCACCTGAGACGACAAGGATTCCAGGTGTTTCCATATTTGGACGACTGGCTCCTCACAGCTCCCACCAAGCATCTCCTTTTGATGGCCAGAGATTACACTTTTCGCATCTGTCAAGAACTGGGTATCTCAATAAATTGCGAAAAGTCTGTTTTGTCGCCTTGTCGCACTATTACCTACATAGGCAAATTTAGATACTGTAAACATGTCTGCAACACTAACGAACCAAAGGATATCAGACATTCAAAGATTGGTGTCACTTCTTCTCAACAACAACAGAGCCAAGGCCAGGTTAGTTCTAAAGGTGTTGGGAATCATGGCAGCGGCCATACCTCTCCTCCCATTGGCCAGATACCACATGCGGATCCTTCAGTGGATGCTTTTTCTCAATGGTCATACCAGGAACTTCCAATGTCTCACACCATTATGATCACGCAAGCGTGCAAAAGCATCTCATGTGGTGGATGTCTTCCCCAGCTCCTGTTGGGGAGACCTTTTGTTCCACCTCCTCCGGTTGCTACTCTGACAACGGATGCCTCCCTGATCGGGTCGGGGGGGCATTATCAGGGCAGGACAGTCCAGGGCACATGGCAACCAAACGAATGCCACTTGCACATAAATGTTCTGGAGATGAGAGCAGTGCTTTTAGCGTTGCAAGCCCTTCAAGACTCTCTTCCCTTGGGAACGATTGCAATCCAGACAGACAATATGGCTGTAGTGTGGTACATCAACAAACAAGGCGGAACCAGATCATACCCCCTGTGTCGAGAAGCACTCAGACTGTGGCAATGGGCGATTTCTTCTCAGCGTTTTCTGATAGCAACGCACATCCCAGGGAAGTCCAATCACATTGCGGACAAGTTGAGCAGAGCTATTCTCATGCCTCACGAGTGGTCTCTGAAAGACTCTGTAGTGAGAGAGATATTTCTCAAGTGGGGTCAGCCTTGCTGCGATCTTTTTGCTACTCCCCAAAACAGCAAGTGCAGAGAGTACTTCACTCTATTCCCTTTACCAGGCCAACCCAGCAGGGACGCTAGTCCAAGTTTGGCCCCGGGACTTCTGTATGCATTTCCTCCTTTCCCACTGATCTCTCAAGTAATACAGAAAGCTATCGCTCAGAAGGCCTCATTGATCCTCATTGCTCCTTACTGGCCTCGACAAGTGTGGTTCCCCTTTCTACATCGATTTCTTTTGAGCGACCGTGGAATCTGGACCTAGTTCCAGATCTTTTGATCCATCAGTCGGGTCAGTTTCATCGCCCTCCCTCTCTGAACCTCACTGCTTGGTTCCTCCACTTCCAACCGTAGCCAGGCTTCCTCAATTATCTCACTCTGTTAGAGATATTTTGATAGCTTCCCATAAATCTTCCACTCGAAAGATTTATTTGAGTAAGTGGAAACGCTTCTCATATTGGGCACAAGGAAAGGACATAGATCCTTTCACCGCTTCCATCCAACTAGTCCTTGATTTTCTAGCTGAACTCTTCCATGCAGGTTCATCTCCATCTACTCTTAAGGTTCAATTGGCAGCTATTTCTAATTTCCATGTGGGTATTTCTGAATCTGCCCTAATGTCCCACAAACTCTGCAAAGCCTTTTTGAAAGGAGTTTTTCTTCTCAGACCTCCTGTAAGAAATCCTCCTTCTCCTTGGGACCTAAATTTAGTTCTTGCTTCTTTGATTCTTTCCCCTTCGAACCTGCAGCTTCATGTTCCTTAAAGTTATTATCATGGAAAACTCTCTTTCTGGTGGCTATCACATCAGCTAGAAGAATTTCAGAACTTCAAGCACTCAGTTGTCGTTCTCCTTACCTTGTATTTCATAAGGACAGAGTTTCCTTACGAACTAACCCGTCCTTTTGCCTAAGGTGGTTTCAACATCAAATCTAAACCAATGCATTGACCTCCTGTCTTTTTCCGAGTATTCAAATAGGTCTGAACAAAAATTACACTACCTGGATGTTCATCGTCAATTAAGGTACTACTTGGACAGGACGAAACTATTCAGAAAATCTGATCAGCTGTTTGTCTCCTATGCGGAAAGCAGAAAGGGACTTCCAGTTTCAAAGGTATCCTTATCCAGATGGCTAACATCTCTGATTACCCTTGTTTATGAGATTAGACACCAAAACTGCCTAATAAACCTAAAGCCCATTCCACCAGAGCTTTGGCTACTTCTCTAGCCTTCCAAGACAGACTGCCTATTGACACCATTTGTGCAGCGGCTACTTGGGCTACTCCTCACACTTTTATTTCCCATTATAAGTTGGATTTAGCTTCTAGGCATAGAGCTAATTTTGGTTCCACTGTTCTCAGGAGTCTGTTCCGTTAGGCCACCCGGGACAAGGTGCTAGGGACGGTCCCATCCAGCAAGAATGAAGGCGAGATAGACAACTTAACATATAGAAGTTATGTTCTTACCATAACGCTCCATGTTAGTTGTCTTCTTCTCGCCTTCTTCTTGGCCCCACCCTCCTTCCCCTGGCCTGGACAGACCTAGAGGAGTTGTGATCGTGACCTCTCTTTCTACCACCTCTTTCTTAGCTATATGCTATTATGCATATTTCTTGTTTCAGGATGTAGGTCACCCTTCTTCTTCCTGTTGTTAGAGGTGGACTCTGTTATAGCTATTCTGTTTTATATTGTTACTATCATAAGCTGGGGTTAGCTTACAAACGAGATCTGAGGTAACTCTCGCCTAGCATTGTGGGATATAAGGGGAGCCTCGAGCCGGTGGAACCAACTCTCGAGCTTTAGAGTGGCCGAGTCGGAGCCGAGGTCGGCTCCGAACCCATCCAGCAAGAAGAAGGCGAGAAGAAGACAACTAACATGGAACGTTATGGTAAGAACATAACTTCTATTTTTGCATAAGAACTGCATAAGCACGCACCCCCAACATGTCTTGAGAAATGTATTAAGGGGCAGTTCCTCAGAGTTATGAGATTATATAATGATGACACCTCACTTGATAAGGCTATGGCAGATTTAAAACAAGACTTTCTGTGTACGGGGTATCAGGCATCAGAAATTGATGCCTGCATAGCTAGAGTTAAAATAGAATGGGCTGATACTGCTAGACAATATTTTTCGGATGCTCCCCAATGGTAGTTGACATGAATTCTGGACTTAGAAACAAGAGGGAATTAAGGTTCTCACTTACATATTCAAGTGATGTTAGCCTTATATGTGCTATTGTGAAAAAGAATTGGGAGTGTACTACTTACGAATACTGAGTTGAGATTAAAGCTTGTGGATACACCAAGTTTCTCTCCATAATAACTATTCATTGAAGAGACAGTTACCTTATAAGGGGAACAGCAGAAAAAGTGATCTATTTAATCAATGCAATGGTACTTTCCCTTGTAGAAGATGTAAGGCTTGTAAACACATGTATTCTAATTTTTATTTTGAGCATCTAACCCTGCATCACTCCATAGAATTTTCATTCCATGTTGATTGTGCGACAAAGAACTTAATTTATTATGCATTCTGTGAAAGTTGTTATGCCTTTTATATAGGTAAAACTAATAAGTGCTTAAAGGATAGGATAATTTAACACTTAAATGATATTAAAAATTTTAAACTTAGTGATGCCGTAGCACATGTAAAATATTTTGGTATCTATCACAAGTTTGAGTCTTATGTTTTGGAACTGATGTGTGATGGTGGTAGAGAAGGAGACAAGACACTAACAATAAAACTGAGGTTAAGGAACAAGGCTGCATATTAGAATTGATAGCTGATAGGTTTCCAAGAATTAATGAGCATGTTTCTTTAAAGCTTGTACTAAAAGCACGACCACTTTACCACTGACACGTAATAGTAGTCAAGAGTATGCACGAGGTTTAGGTTCTATTTTAGGTATAAACAGCTACACTGAGGAGAAACTGATAATTGATTATTTTATATATATTTTTTAAAAGGCTTGCTACAATACATATTGTGATCATTAAAACCTTTAGACATTTTCTGAACAAGATGAAGCTGTAAGTAAGAGCTATAATGAATGTACATCATTTCTAATCTCATATTTTTTGTGGTAAAGTATTTTAATTATAGATCAGAATTTTAATTTTTTATTAGAAGTGTGCTTAGATTCCATGTATTTATTGAACAGGGAAGTTTCAACTGTTATTTTTTTTGTGTTTAAAGATTGTGATTATGATGTTTTTTTCAGATGTCCTGGATTGGTTAACTTTCTTTTAAATAGATGAATGATCTCCTTTGTAGAATGGTCTGAAGAAACGGTTGTGAAACCATGAAAGCGCTTGCCAGTTGTTTTTCTTTTCTGCTGTTTTTGCTTTGAATCTTACTGTTTTATCATTTTGTCAATATTAAACTGTGATTACTTAGTTGTGGTGGTTGCTGGACTTTGTTTTTTACACGTGGATATTAAAGGACCTTGTGTTTTGTGCGTGGATATTAAAGGAGGCAAGAAAACTTACTAGAAAATCATGCATTGGTAAAGGGAAGAAAATTTACGGTTGGTGCCTTACCAAACATGGTGGGCCCATCAGGATTTTGTACCACTGGTGCTCACATATTTGAGTTACTGTCCTCTTGGCTGCCTTATTCCTCTGTAAACGTTCATGTTGCAGCCCTTTCAGCATGTCTCCCCATGGGTTCTCCTCTTTTTTCTCTGTGGTAAAACAGTTTCTGAAAGGAGTTGTAAGACTCCCCCCCCCCCCCCAGTAAATGGGTTGCTGCTCCTGGGGATCTCAACATTTTGCTGGAGAAGTTGACAATGACACCCTATGAGACTATTGAGCAAGCTGATTTAAGTTTCTTGACTTGGAAAACTCTACTTATCATTACTTTCACATCTGTAAGAGTATCTGAATTTCAAGCTCTCATGGTGGGTGAAACATACCTCATATTCCAAAAAGATAAGGTCACATTAAGAACAAATCCCTCTTTCATGCCTACAGTGGTATCAGAGTTTACCTTGAATCAAGGCATTAATCGCCCAGTTTTCTACCCAAAACTTAAAAAACATGGAGAAGGTATTCTTCATAATCTGGACGTACATAGGCAGCTTGGGTACTATCTTGACAGAACAGAATCTTTTAGAAAAGCCGATCAGCTATTTATTTCCTATTGTTGGTCAAAAAAGGGCATCCTCTGTCTAAACAGAGAATTTCCAGGTGGTTGTCCTTAGCAGTTGCGTTTTGTTATTCCCATCATAGTAAATCCTTTCCAGGCAGTAACAAAGCACATTCTACTAGAGCCTTGTCTTATTCAGTGGCATACTGGAAAGGGGTGGACTCTAGATGCATTCTAGTGGCAGCTACATTGTCTTCCATACATAGTTTTACATAACATAGAAAACTGGATTCCCCTTCAAGGACCAGGGTGATCTTTGCTTGGACCATTCTCCAGGAGTTTCTGGATCCATGTCCTTCCTCCTTCTCCCAGGTTGGATATTGTTTGGTTAAAAAAAAAAAGATACAGCTTAAAGACTTCTGCAGCAGTGGAAATGATGAACGTAGTACAGTTGTCAAAGTTGCACTTACCCGTAACAGTAGAGATTCAAATTCCTCTCTTCTGCAGTAGCCTCACCCACACTCCATCCCTCTACCCTTGTACATAGTTGTAGTTGAGATGTAAAGTAGGGTTCTGTGTGTTTCTACTTTATAGAAAATTCCAGACAGTTTGGGTGTGTGGAAGGTGCCCTGAAGCTTTTTGGAAGCTGTCTGGCTGTTATATTCATGGCAAAATATAAATATAGCTAAGACTACTGCACTGGTGATCATTCAAATGACTACTGTCAGTTTACTTACCTAACTGTTCTTTATGAGTAAGAGCAAGTTACGCAACTGTACTTTCTTCCAGCTCCGTAGTCAAGAAGTTTTTGAAAGGGGTTTTACATACCAGTCCATCTAGAAAACAGATGGCTCCTCCCTGGAATTTTAACTTTGTTTGAAAAGCTTATTCTTTTTCCATTTTAATCAGCTCATCAGGCTGATCTCTGAGCTTACATTGAACCGGTATGTTTTTCTTCATGTCTTGAGCCCAAAAGCAAGAAAGAGAAAATTCTTCATTCTTTTGATGTCCACATGCAGCTGAGATGCTATCTAGATAAAACTTAATCCTTCAGGAAAGCTGATAAGCTGTTTGCTATGAAGGTAAAAAGGCGGAGCAACCATTGCCAAAGCAGGGACTTTCTTTATGGTTGTCTCATGTTATTTCTTTCTGCTGTTCTCACCATAACAAGCTATTTCCAGGCAAGGTTAGTGCCCATTCTGCTAGGCATTGGCGTCTTTGGTGGTTTTCTGGAAAGGGGTGTATTCTAGAAGTGTTTTAGAGGCAGCTGCTCTGTCATCTGTACATGATTTTACAAAGCATTAGAAACTGTGTTCCTTTTCCAAGTTCAGGACAGGCTTTGTTGAAGACTATTCTCTTGGAGCTCCTGTATTCATAATTGACTTCCTTCGTGCTTTTTGTTTTTAAGCCATGCTAATCTACCCAAATAGCTTAGGCTACTGCAACAGTGATCTAATGCTGAACATAGTACAGTCGTGAAAGTAAATTTACTGTAGCGGTAGATGTTTTTATAGATCACTGTTAAATTAGCTATGCCTTCCCTCCAGCCCTCCTTTTGGTGTACTGCCAGGATATGTGTCTATGTACATACAACACACACACACACACACACACACACACACACACAAAACACACATCCAGTAGCATAGCTGGGATGGAGTTAAAGGGACAACTGCCATAGGCAGAATGTGTTGGGAGGACATGATCAGTTGATTTTAATCTCTAATGCAAGACTGGCTTTTAAAAGCCAGTATTACATTTGCAGTCAAACCTGAGTGCTGTATTGCTCCATGTGTGGACTCAACAGTAGCAACTGCTTGCTACATTGCAACAAGCAGTTTCCTACAGTTTAAAGGTAAAAAAAAAAAAAAAAAAAAATCACTTTTTTGACTAAAGCTTTAGTGCTTTAACACTCTGTGCAGGCAAGGTCACATTTGTAGCAAATGGTTTGCTACAGTTTATAAGAAGAATAAATTATTATTGTTTTTTTTTTTTTTTAATAAAATGGAATATGGTTAGGGGCAGGGCACATAAACAGGACATGAATGACTAGACGGGGGGGGGGGGGGGGGGGCAGGTTGTGTTTCCGGCCACCTGATTGATGTCTTTTTTTTGCTCTTCAATGGAAGAGTGTAGGGTGCTGGTTCATGATACCAGCCAAGGGCACTGGTTGAAGTAGCTGGGTACTTCTGCACACATTTGTGTATGTGTATATAGTTACCTTTTATGTTTCCCAGCATTTTTTTTTTTCATTTCCAGGGCTGTTGCCTCATTTCTTGGGTCAAGAAAGCTGTTAAGATTTTGGTAGTGTTACTGTCATTTTATGTAGGGTGCTGCTTAAGCTCCTGACAGACTGTGTGGAAGGAGACCTTAAGCTTTGAAAAGTTAGCTGGTTTGCAGGTACAAGACCCAAACAGTTAAGCTACTGCAACAGTACATTTCCCTTCTTTTCTGTTCTGTGATAGTATCAGTGATGATAGAAATAACAGGGAAAATTTATGTTGTGTCATCCCCAGTGTTGTGATCCCTTACCCATCATATCTGCAGTTGGTGTTTGCTAGTCTGATGCAGACTGACAGGTGATAAGTCACCATTCAGTAACTTGTAATATTCCCGTTCCATTAAAAAAAAAAGAGAGAGACATTTCAAAATAAGAGAGTTTGAGTTTTCAGAAATACAGGTAGTAGTTTTTTTTGGTTTTTTTTTCTTTTTCAAATGTACTTAATCCAAATACAATGTGTGAAAAAAGCATTGATCTGCTGTGGTCAGTTTTCATTCATTCCTCAACATACTGATTTGGATCCAATCCGACTCGGCCTCTGTTTCACAGCTCGTGGGTACTGCAAGTTCTTGAGCTCCTTCCTTACCTGTAATGCAGCAGTACCCCTCATTCTACAGATATTGTTTGCCGCCATTGTGTACAGACATGGTAGCTGCAGCTCTCTGGCATTAACTTGAATAGATAAATTACTTTTACTCATATATTTAATTCCTTTTTGCTAAACTTTTCTCTCTATCCTCCCTTTACCTAGTTAGCATAAATGTTGTCTTTTTCTTCTGTGGGCCATTGGTAGTCTTTCATTACCATCTTCAGTAATCTTTCTCTTACCACTTGTCAGTAATTCTTTAATACCATTGTTGGTATCCCTTTTTCCTTTCTTTTCTGTAAAATAAATATATTAAAAATTGTGTATATTTCTATCTCTTTTATGCTCTAACCTCCCTCTTGTTATTTTATCAAAAAATGGGATTATTTCCTCCATTTTTGTGTGGTAAAATGGCAAATAAACTGTCCGGTTTTAAAAAGTGTAGCAAATGCGAGCATAAAATTCCATTGTCTGATGCCAGTGATCTCTGTGTTTATTGCTTAGGTCCTGAACATTTGCAGTCTTCGTTTGATTTGTAAGGCTTTTAACCCTAGAGCATTAATAAGTCTCAAGGGGCTCCTTCCTTTGGCTTTTGGAGAATCATTTACTAGAACTCAGCCCTCCAAATCTGAGCAAAAAGAAGCCAAGAAAAGACTTTCTAAGCAAGTTGATTCATCTCAATCCACTTCGGATATGACCTTGGAACCACTCAAGAAAATTCAAAATACTTAAGATCCAGAAGGCAAGCCTTCATATCCATTTTCTTCAGATACCAGATCTGTGTCACCAAATCCAGATCTTCATGAATCTAAGGAGATGCCTAGAACTAGGTATCCATCTCATTGGATCCTGTACACTCTTGGCTCCCATTCCCATTCTTGGAAAGGCTCGGTCATTCTAGATCACCTTTCATAGCCTTTTCCCATTCATCAAGAAGTTTCACAGAGGTCATTATGGACAGAATGATGATGAAATTTCTCAACACAAGTTCAAATGGGAGTTCTCCTGGCTTCTACCCCCATGGGTCCAAAGACCTTCACTAGTACTACTACTACTGTTCTGGCTCTTTCTCTGAACCATCCTTTGGTTTTGGAGCCTTTGGATCCAGGGTTCTTGGCACTGTCTGCTTCAGATCCGAATATATTTTTTTTCTCTGAGTGTTGTGGCTCCAATTGTGTTTGAGCCAGCCGATTCTCAGAGCCAAAACTTTGTTGTTGGATTGGAGGTTTGGAGTCAACTCCAAAGTTGTCAGAGCTGTCTCTACCTCTTGAAGTCTTAGCATTCACTATCTCTGCTCCAATTCCTGCCTGAGGTGATGAGCCTTCAGATCAGAGGGAGCCAACGGTCCAGAAGCATGCCTTTTCAGCGCCAGTGGTTTCCTTCTTTCTGGGGCATTCTACTTTCAAGGTTGTCGAGAGAGTATGCTCTTCTCAAGGTCAGATGGCTCCTCTCCTCTCAGATCTTATTTCTGGATCTCAGATGTCTTTTTGTCATTTGTCTCAGCATTCTTCTCCACAGGGACAGCCAGCCCAAAGTCTCCAGGCTACCCAACAGGGTATAATTATTACCTGATGGCATCTTATTCAGAGACGTTTTAGAGATCCTTAAACAAAGGGGAGGTTGGTCTGCCAATGACCCTTCTCAAGAGGTTTGGGACGCATGTTTATGCATCAATGATCTTTGCTCTCAGGTCTCTGAACTACTTGCCACACTTTATCAGATTACAGAGGGATTTGATCAAAGAAATTTCAAAATCTGTCTCTTAGGGACCAGTACTTCTGAGGCAGTCTTCTTTTGCTTCACAGTTGGTGACCATTCAGTCTATTTCCAACTCATCCATGAGGCTTATATCACATACAGCTGAAGGAGCCTCAAGGGCAGCTGATTCGGGCACTTCCATCAGGAGGCATGCCTGGGTGTGCCTGTGTGATTTTGCATAGCCCTTCAAGTCATCCTTTGTCAATGCTCCTTTTGATGGAAGTTCATTATTCTGCCCCAAGGTGAAAGACACACTGTCCTGGTGTGAGCAAGATGGTAAAACCATGTCACAGTGGGTGTACATTTTTGAACTCCTCAAAGAACCTTTTTGAGGAATCAACAAGGCGGTCAGAAAATGTGGTTCAGGAATTCCCAAACCCCATTCCTTGATCCATCTGGAGAGCATTTCCCCAGGGGCATTGGAGAGAGTCAAATCAGAGAAATTTCCCATGAGGAAGAGGAGGCCAACAGAACCAAGGGTCCAGAGATTCTTTCCATGGGAGACCCTGTCAGCACTTCTGAAAGGAGGCCTGATTGCCCATCTCTGGCCAACAGAACCAAGGGTCCAGAGATTCTTTCCATGGGAGACCCTGTCAGCACTTCTGAAAGGAGGCCTGATTGCCCATCTCTGGAGGCAGTCAAGGGTCACTTATCCCTATGCCAGAGATCCTAGCTAGACATTACAAAAGATACTTGGATGCAGAAGATTATTTCCAGAGGTTATATAATTCCCTTGTCCTTATTCCCTCCATTAGTCAATAAAATTCCTGATGTTCCACCTATTCAGAGGAAAATAGCAGCTCTGGAAATACAAAAGCTGTTAGAAAAAAAAAGTCATCTAAGATGTCCCCTCCAGACTAGAAAGGATCTGGAACTTACTCGAGATTCTGTTTAGTGCCAAAGAAAACAGGACTGGAGACCAATTTTGGATCTCAGTATTCTGAACAAATCAGCATACCAAGTTCCGGATGGTCATGGTTCAGCCAATTTTGCCTTTTCTGCCCAAGGATGACTGGATGTGCTCAGTAGATCTCCAGGACACATACTATCACATAAAAATGAACAGACAGTCCAGAAGATATATACGCGTCCAGCTTTGAGCCGGTCACTACCAGTTCAGGGTACTTCCCTTTGGCCTCACCACAGCCCCCAGAGTATTCACCAAATGCATAGCAGTAGTAGCAGCTCACTTGAGACTGCAGGGGTTCAAGGTGTTTCCGTATATGGACGACTGGCTCATAACCGCTTCAATCAAGCATCTGCTGATAGCAGCTTGAGACTATGTACTCCAGGTTTGTTCCAATCTAGGAATTACTGTCAGTCACAACAAATCTCAACTTCATCCATCTCGGACATTAGAATTCATAGGGACCTTCTTCAACACAACTTCGATGATAGTTTCTCTCCCCTCGTCAAGGGTTCAGACTATGTTTTCAAGTCAAATGAATTCTTCAAAACTCATTCTTGTCAACCAGACTGATTTTACAGACCCTGGAATCCATGTCTGCAGCAGTAGTTCTAGTTCCACTAGCAAGATACCATATGAGAATTCTACAATGGACATTGGCAACCCAGTGGTCCATTCTCTTTCAATCTGTGTCCACCAAGATCAGTATAACTCAGGCCTGCAAGAAATGCTTTTGGTGGTGGATTCAGTCAGATCAAATTTTACAAGGTTGTCCATTCATCCTCCCTCAGCCCAAGGCCATAGTGACCATGGATGCTGCCCAGATTGGGGGGGTCACTTCTTGAGAAATACTGTTCAAGGCATGTGGTCCCCCAAGGAGGCCAGTATGCATATCAGTGTTCTGGAAATGAGGGCAGTACTTCTAGCATTGCAGGCATTCCAAGACAGTCTCCCTTCCAGAACTGTTGAGATTCAGACACACAATATGTCCATAGTATGGTACTTTAGTAAACAAGGAAGAACTAGATCTTACCCTTTATGTCGAGAAACTATGAGAGTGTGGCAATGGTGATTTCTTCCATTCGATTTCTAATAATAATGCACATACCTGGGAAATCCAGCATGATAACAGACAAGCTGAGTAGGTCCATATTACTACATCTCGAGTGGTCTCTCAACAAAAAAGTGGTGGAAATGGTATTCCGCTGTTAAGGCCAACCATGCTGCGAACTATTTGCATCTACCTTGAGCAGCAAGTGCACAGGGTCTTTGTTCTAATCCCCTCACCAGGAAGGTCTCCAAGAAACTCTGTCCTTCATGAATGGCACCAAGGTCTTCTCTGTTCTTATTTCTTAACTCCATTAATCTCCAAATTTCTACAGAAAGCATCCTGATTAAAGAGCAAAATCATCCTCATTGCCTCTCATTGGCCTCAACAGGTTTTGTTTTCCTTCGTTTGGCCTCATTTAGTTCACACACCTTTAATTCTGGATCCAATTCCCAACCGTCTGTCTCACCCGACAGACATTACTCACCTGGATATCCTGGGCCTAAAGTTGACCACATAGTTTCTCTAATTCCATTGATAGCCAGACAACCCAAGCTGTCTTCCTCGGTGTGCCACATTCTTTTGTCACCCCACAAACCTTCCCCTAGAAAAATTTACACGAGCAAATGGAAAAGATTTGCCCTTTAAGTGCAGTAACTAAACATCAACCCTTTCTCAGCATCAATACCAAAAATTCTTGAATTCCTGGTTTCTATGTTTAATGTTGGGGTTAACCGTTCCAATGATTAAGGTTCAGTTAGCTGCCATTTCCAATTTCCATATTGGAGTTGGTAATTCTATGCTGGCTTCTTCACATCTTTGTACGGCATTTATAAAAGGAACCTTTCTACTCAAACCACCTTTTAAAGACCATAGTCCACCATGGAATATGAACTTAACGTTACATGCCGTAACTCAGAAACCATTTGAACCAGCTGCAAAATGTGAATTGAAATTTTTGACATGGAAAACTATATTTGTGATAGCCATAACAGCAGTCAGGAGAATTTCAGAACATCAGGCTTTATCCTTTAATCCTCCTAATTTAATTTTTCATAAGGATAGAGTGTCCTTAAGAACCAATCCTTGCTTTCTTCCTAAGGTGGTGACAGGATCCAACAATCAATCTTCTTTCCAAAATTTTAAACAAAGGTGAATACATTTGCATTTATTAGATGTTCATAGACAATTACACTTCCATCTGCACAGATCAGAGAAATTTAGGAAATCAGATAAATTATTTGTATCCTTTTCAGAAAGTAGACTGGGTCAACCAGTTTCAAAAGTAACCTTATCAAAATGGACAACAGATTGCATTTCCTTTGTTTATAATAAGTCAGGTCTGATCTTGCCAAAGCCTGTAAGAGCCCATTAAACCAGATCCATGGCAGTTTCATCAGCTTTATTATCCCGGTCATCCATGGAAAATATTTGTGTGACTGCAACGTGGGCTACCCTCATACTTTTATTACTCATTACCAGTTGGATCTGGTCTCTAGAGGAACAGCAGCCTTCAGCTCAACAGTACTCAGGGATATCCTTCCTTAAAGACCACCCAGGATTCGGGTAGCTGGAGACTGTGTCCCATATGTTGAGGAATGAATAAAAATCGACAACATCAGATAAAGACGTTATGTACTAACAATGACATTACGTCTATGTTGTTCATTTTCATTCTTCCTCAGCTGCCCCCATCCATCCCCTACCCTGTTTCTCTGAATGACTTCTGGAAGAACGGGAGATTATTATAGGGACCAAAGTTCCTTCTATTTGTGCTCCAGATAGTGACTTTCCATCTTAAAGCTAGAATTTCATTGTGTATTACAGTAAGAAGCTGCAAACAAGGTCTGTGGAAGGGGGGACTGCTGTATTATGTGTAAGGGAGGAGCTTGAGAGCTTGTAGTATCCACGAGCTGTGAAACAGTGGCCGAGTCAGAACTTAGGATCGGATCTGAACCCATATGTTGAGGAAGAATTAAAATGCATAACACTGGATGGAATGATATGTTGAATACATAACTTCGTTTTTAGTCGAGTTTCAAATGTTAATTTTTGATTATAGATCAAGTTGAGTTTCTCTTGAAGTATGTTCAGTAAAATATTTTTTTTTTCTGCAGCAGAAGTAATGAACCAGATCAAAATTCCATCTGTCTTCATAGGAGCAACGTCATCTGACTATCTGCGAACACACTTTACATATGACAAAGGGTATGTTATTTTTGTTTGTAGCTGGGTAATTTTGTCCTTGACTTTTTATTTAGAATACTAAATAACTACACTGATAGCTTTTGGAATAGTTCAGATCCTTCTGTAGAAGGCTTACTTTCCACTCCTGTCAGCTTTTGAATACTTCAGGTTTAAAATACAATGATATTCATCTACTCTAAATGCTATTCATCTACTCTAAATTTGCAAACAGACCTGCACTTTAATTGCTACATGTTCATTTTACGTACTGTATAATTCCCATATGCAGTGCATTTACAATTTCAGCACTGATTGCTGATACAACCATTTTATAATTTTATTTTATATAGTACTAAGTCTAACCTCATCTCAGTCAGCTTTCTTTCTTAACTAACTTGTAACTGTTAAGCACATAGTTCATATGTCATAAACATATGTATTCTACCAAAACTTAATATCAAATTGAATTCCACGTTGCTCCAAAAGTAAAGCATTTAAACACACAAGTTAATGATTTATAGCATAATTTGATGTCTTTAATTTACTTGTTGAACATTTGACCAGTGGCTTCATATCTTGTATTACAGTCTCATTTACTAAGTAGATGTAAATCTTGGATGCTGTGTTCCATGTCATTGTCCTCTTCAAGTTTTCCATACAGAATCCCATACAGCCTATGTTTTTAACCTAGAGAGTTTTGTTTCATAGCTCTGGTAGTTCTTGGGTCAGTGTTTTTATTTTCTGTCATCATCATTTTGGCCCCTCTTGTCAATACTTTGTCTTTCAATTTCCATTTTCTAATTATGGCTTTCTTAGCCACCGTCAGCACTGAAGATAGCTATGCTTCTACCTCTTTAGTGCATGTTATGTTACCTCTACTCAATAAAAACATCTCTATACTGAGGTTAAATTCTCTTCCAAGTGTAAGACTTAGCTTAGGGTTCAGTTAATTTCTGTCCTAATGCAACTGGACTATCTTGAAATATATGCTCCCAAGAAACCTTTTTTTTTTGCAACGTCATATTTTGAACACATGCCTCCTGTCTTTGGCAACATTTTTTCAAGCTACATTCATAGGGTCATAAATGGTTGCAAGATAATCAGTCCAAGAACCATTTTAAGCCTAGACAAGCTTACCCCAAGGTTACCAAAATATTGCTGCCTGTGTCAGTACCCCATGGAATTGTATGGTTACAATATAGGCTTGCACACATCAAGCATTCACAGGTTGCCCTTGTCCATTAGGGACATTAGTACCATACCAGGGTTAAATTTGTGATTTCCCATACATTGGTGTAAGTTACTTAAGGGATGGGAAGCCTGTTCCAGAGAAAGGGTGATCTTTGAGATACAGGACTGCCCCTTGAACATGTCTTGTTTATGTTGCAGATGAGGTTTAGCTCCTTAGATTGTCTGTTTCTGATGCTGTTTGTTTTGTGGATATGCAACAAATCCATCAATGTGGGATCAGAGGATGCCTTTTAGGTTAGCAATAGACTACTGCGCAGCAGTCTGTAAGAGCCTTATTACAGGGATAGAGCTTTGAAACAGTCTGCATATAAGACTTGTTGTTTACTCACTATTCTTTTTGTGAGGAAACTCTGGTCTGTCAGGCTGGCCACGTACTTGCTGTAGGGTGCATTGTACTTCCTTTTTTAATTTTTCATAGTCTTTTGGGTTTCTAATACCATGACGGGAATTGGCCTCATTTATAAGCCAAAGTATGATTAAAGTTCATGAAGGTAGTATTGTTTCAATCTTTGATGTTAGCCAGAAGTGCTTTTCACAACACCCACAATGTGACCAGTAATAACGACTCCGGTAGTATCGGTAACATATCTAAGTATGATTGCAAATTATTTTTAAGAACCATTGCTCCTTCTACTATTGGAACTGTCTGGTTATCCTTCTTCCACATTCCCCTTGTTTCTGTCTGCAAATCTTGGTATTTTATGACTTTGTCTCTTTACGGAAGACGCTGTAGTCACTGGGTGTAGCAGTTTTAATGATCACTGCTACCTTTGTCTTCTTTTCATGGAATACTATATCTGGTTTTCTTGCATTTATTTTTTGAACTGTTGGTTGTGGGTGATCCCATGTGATATAAATTTCATCATTTTCTGTATTGCTTTAAGGCTTATGTTTCCAGTGTTTTTCATGTACTTCCCTGATGCAACAGTCTTGCCACATTACAGTCCTTCTGCCATTAGTATATCACAACCAGCAACAAGATGTGCGACCATTTCCAATTCTGTTTTACAAAACTTGCATTTGTCTGTTTTTCCCACGTTTAATGGACTTTGTAAACCAACGTGTATGTAGTCCACTATCTTGGGCTGCCAGTATTAACTTTTTTTTATTTTGGATTAAATTCACCTCTCCTTAACCATTCCTGTGTTTGAGCCTGATCAACTTGAGGTTGTTCCAAGAGTTTTCTATTCTTGCAGCTATGTATGCATTTTCCATATTTCTTACATTCTCATCTTATCCTTCACCTTGCATTCTTTATTTTGTTTTTTGGCACATTCAGTTGTCTGATTTTTGTCTACTTCTGGTTTGATTTCCATTCCCACTTGACATTGATATGCTTTTGTTAAACTAGCAGGGAAGTCGTCGTAGACTTAATGTCCTTCTATTCATATGCTGCAGTATTCATCACATATGGGAATTTGCCTCTGGCTAACTTGTACATCTGGCTAGTATACAAATGTCTACATGCTACTGCTAGTTACGTGCGACACTGCACATCCACTCGCCTACGTCTGTCATAAAGGGATATCTGCTATATAGCAGATGTCAGCACACAACAACCTCAGAACTTTTCTGCCAACTGTCCGATCGCCTGATCCAGACGTTTGTTCACCAGATTAGTGTTGAACCGTTTTTCAGATAAGTACCCCACTGGGGTTTTTTTCATTTCTAATTTTCTTGCTTTTTGCTACTGCTTATTTTTGAGGTGATTTCATGTTGGCTAGGAAGGACAAGTGTCAGTGTGGAAGGCAAATTCCACATAAAGATGCTCACGATCTGTGTTTGTTCTGTCTAGGCCTAGACCAAGACCTTACCGTTCTAGCTTCAATTAAGTTGTACTTGGAGAACCAACATCTTAAGCACCTGGCATGGGAGATGGAGGTGACGTTAGGTCCTTCGGATAAGCCACAAACTAAAAAGGCCAAGAAATATCAGCTGTGCCCTGTCTCTTGGGTGTCCCTCCCGAGGCCAATATAAGCCTGGAGGTCATTCTGGAGTCTGTGGATGTCCCTTTGGTGGGTACCACAGGGAAAGCCCTGAAGGAGTCTACAAGCATGTCCAAGATGGAAGTGTAGGCGTTTGACTCAGGTGAAAAGGGGGAACCATGGCGTGTTATTTCCGAGGGTCCTCGGGGCATCACTCAAGTCACTGTGCATGAGGATGTGCTTACTGACGTAGTCGAATGTAGGCCGATGTCTGCCCCTTCTGCCTTTCATCACATTGAAACTCGTAGAAAGAAAAAAATGAAGACTAAGCACATTGCTCCTGCTCAACCAGAACACCCACCTGATTGGCAGGCTTTCTCCCAAAGCCTTTTCAGTGCCTTCTTGGCCCTGCGCCAGTCCTCACCTTCCTCTGCCCCTTTGCAGTTCTTTTCTCCCTCCACTTCATTCAAGAGGACAGCTGCAGACTCCTCTTCAGATGAGGAGGAGCCTTCTGAAGATGAGTCATTGGCCTATTCCACTCAGGTAGCTTCACCCCTACGGTATGCCTCCCCAGAAGAGGAATCTAATGGTACAGATTCCCCTAGGGAGGATATTTCCTTTGGTGAGACTATCCAAAAATGAAAGAATTTTTCAAATGGGACTGCTGCCAAGTCTCAGATATTCAAAAGAGGTATTATGACCTCTTGCAGGTGGATTCTCCATCACCCTCTACTATTCCCCCAGTTCTGCAAGCCTTTCTGGATGCATTTACTGCTGCTTCCAGGAAGGCTGGCAGAACTGGGGAAATAGCAGTTCTGCCCGCCTTCCTGGATGCATTTACTGCTGCTTCCAGGGGCCCAGATTCTCAACCCCTTGCTCCCAAGCACCCAGACAAGTTCTACAAGGTACCTGAGGGTGCTAAGTTCCTGTTTAAAGTTCTGTCTGCAGACCCAGCTACATTTCCATCTCAGCTGAAAAGGCCTTCAAGTTATTGCCTTCTACATCCTTACTGTCCTCTGATAAGGAGAGTAAGGTTATGGAGAGACTAGGGAAAAAGGTATGCACCTCTGCTAACCTGTCCTTCAGGGCAGTTAATTACCAGACTCACATAGCCAAATGCTGTGCGTCTCCTCTGTGATGCAGGGAAACTCTTTTCTGAGGTTCCAGATTCTCCTGCCAAGGCAAAACTGGGTGGCATTCTAAACTCCTCTGCCCAGGTTGTGAGACATTCCATCAAGTGCAGTTATTATGCTACAGATGCCTCTGCTATGACAATGGCCTCTGGTTCGGTTTTAAGGAGGTATTCTTGGCTCAGGTTACAACCCTTGCCTGATGACTTTAAGACCAAACTCTTGGATGCGCCTCTGGATACTAAAACCTTATTTGGTATCTCGGCTGCAGAAGTATTTAAATCTTTACAGGAAAAAGGTAAGGAGCTGCAGGACCTGAAGCATATCTTGGTTTCTCCTGTTCCCAGGTTCCAAAGGAACTATCCAACAAAGACTGCCTTTATTAGGAAACCTGTCATGCCTCCTCCTTCTAATAGCAAGAGAAGCCCTAGGAAACAAGCTTCTTCTAAATCTACCTCATCCACTCTAGTTCAGAAACAGCTCTTTCAGTCCCAATCTAAGCCTGGTAGCCTGTGATTACCCCCCTCCAGGGCCATCCACTCCCCCTGTCCCTTTGTCTTTCTTTCTCTCTTGTGACTTTGAATTGGATCACCGAGGACTCTTGGGTCCTCTCCATCATCCAGAGAGGAAATTTCATGATTTGGTAAACTTATCCCTCCTTCAGAGGCATTCCACAACCACCAAAGGATCAAATGGTCTTCTTCCCTCAGGTAATTTCAGATTTTCTCTGTTAGGGAAGTGTTCAAGAGGTCCCTTCTGCTCAACAAGGGAACGGGTTCTACTCCAAGATTTATTTATTTAACATTGGTTAACCGGGAAAGTCCGACTTGGAACAAAGCCAATTTTCAGCAGAGGCCCAGGGAGAAATGCTCCAGATGCATGTCTTTCTAATGTAGGAGGAAAGCGGAGCACCCAGAGGAAACCCACATGAATGCAGGGAGGACATGCAGACTCCGCACAGAAGGTACCCCAGCCGAGAATAGAACTGGAGAACCTCTTGCTGTGAGGCGACAACTGCACCACTGCGGCATCCTGTTTGGTGGTTTGTTTGGCTAGATGTTTTTGGTTCCAAGGAAGGATGGCCCCTGGAGACTCATTCTGGACCTTTCCCAACTAAACACCTTTCTGAAAGTCCCATCCTTTCGGATGATGACTTTGCCCTTTCTTCTTCCTCTCATTCTTCCCCAAGCTTTCATGGTGTCATTGGACATCGAAGATGCTTATCATTACATCCCTGTTCACCCTCAGGTCAGGAAATTTCTAAGTTTTTTTTTTGTTGCTTCTTCTAATTTTCAATTCTGTGCTTTGCCCTTTGGTCTCTCTGTGGCACCAAGGTTCTTCGCAAAATGCTTGGCTCCTATTATAGCATTCTGCAGACTGCAGAGAATTCAGATCTTCCCTTAGTTAGATGATCTTTTTATCCAAGCCCAATCACCAGAACTACTTCACGAGTCTCTCTCCTTCACCATTTCCCTTCCAGAGAGTCTAGGCTTCACTATAAACTATTAGAAGTCCTCTCTGACCCCTTCACAAAACCACATTTTTCTGGGCTGCAGGATCCAAACAAATAGCTTCTCTACCCACAGAAAAGGTGGTGTTCCTCTTCCAGAGCATCTTACCCCTCCAGTCTATGACTGCCAGGGACTTCCTATGCCTCTTGTGGTTCATGGCATTTTACTATCCCCATTCTTCCCTGGCCAAAGGGGAAAATCCAATGGTTTCTAAAGACTGTTTGGATGCAACACTCCTCCCCCTGGAGTTCATTGTTCCACTCTTACCCTGCAAAAAGGAGGAGTTGGATTGGTGGGTACTTCAGGTAACCAAAAATCCGGTCTCCCCCTACAGCCACTCCTCCCTTCCCTAAAGTTATACACAGACGCTTCAGACACAGGCTGGCTGGGGCACAACTCTGCAATCCTGGAGGGTCATGTATGTGTGGTCTCCCACACAGGTAAAGGAACGTATCAACATAAAAGAAATGAGAGCCCTGATTTTTGCTTTGAAAATCTTCAAACCCACGCTTATTCCAGGGATGCTGATGTGGTTCACAGACAGCACCACTGTTCTGTAGTACATCAACAAGCAGGGGGGAGCGAAGTCTTACATCCTATGTAGACTAGCCCTGTATGCTTGGGAGTTAGCCCTTTAAAGCCAAGTCTCCCTTCAGGCAGTTTACCTTCCCTCTGCCCACAGTGTGGTGGCAGACACATTCAGCAGGTCCATGACCCAGTCCCATGAATGGATGTTACACAGGGATGTATTTCTGGACCTGATCCATCATTGGGGTATGCCTTAGGTAGATCTCTTTGCCTCTCCCATGACCAAACAACTTCCAGAATTTTGTGCCAGTGTTCCACACCCCCAGACATGGAAGGTGGACACTCTATCATTTTCTTGGAAGGGGATGTTTTTGTATGCATTCCCCCCTTACTTCTCCTCCAAAAGGTCCTACTGAAGATTCAGTCAACCAAAAATCATGCTGGTGACTCCTTTTTTGACCAAGGCAGCACTGGTCCCCCCCCCCCTTCTCCTGCATTTAGTCAGGGGCAATCATCACAAGTTACCCCACTGGATAGATCTACTCATACAGAACAAGGGAACCTTGATACATCCACAGCTGTCAACTCTGAACCTGGCTCTGTGGGTGATAGGATTTTGATTCCCTTTAGACACCTATTTTCAGAGGACATTCTTCAAGTTCTGCAGGAGGCCAGAAAACCCACTACTAAGAAATCACATGTTTCCAAATGGAAAAGGTTTTCTATCTGGTGTCACAAAAAGGATCTACAGCCACTGTAAGTGGATGTTCCGGTGGTTTTGTCCTCTCTGTGTGAACTGATGAAAGGTGGCCTATCCTACTCTTCAGTGAAGGCTCACCTTTCAGCCGTCTCAGATTGTCTGCCTATGTCACCCCCATTAGCCTTGGAGTTAGAGGTGAAACTTTTCTTAAAAGGCGTTCTTCATATTAGACCACCAAGGAAGCCAGCTCCTCCTCCTTCGGATCTAAATTTTGTGGTAGAGAAGCTCACATTGACACCTTTTGAGCCAGCAAGTTCCTCTTCCCTGCAACATTGTACATGGAAAACAGTTTTGCTGATTGCCATTACATCTACTAGAAGGGTTTCTGAGCTGCAAGCTCTGATGTCTAATCCTTCCTTTATATGTAAGGTAGTCAGTGAGTTATCTCTTAACCAGTCTGTTAATCTTCCCACCTTTTTTTTCTTCCCCTCAATCTAAAAGTGAGAGAATGCTGCATTCTTTGGATGTGCACAGGCAACTCGTATACTATTTGGATAAAACCAAGGCTATCCATAAATCTGAATTCCTGTTTGTGTCCTACCACCCAAGGGCCCTGGGTCAGCCGGTTTCCAGGCAAACTATTTCTTCTTGGGTTTCTAAAGCTGTATCTTTTACTCAGCCAATGGTAAGAGCCTTTCTCCTCCAGTGAGGGCAAACTCCACTAAAGCAGTATCCTCTTCTGGGACTTTCTTTAAAGGCTTGGGCACTTGTTTTATCCTGGAGGCGGCTACCTGGTCCTCTTTTCGTACTTTCACTAAACATTATAAACTCAATGTCATCTCCACATCCAGGGCTGCTTTTGTTAGGGCTATTCTACATGGCTTTGTAGAAAAAGCTTCTGCTCCTCCTCCTCCCCAGCATTCCCAAGCATGAGCTTTGGCATTCTCCCATATGTGATGAATACTGCAGCATATAAATAGAAGAACATAGAATAGTTGTGTAAAATCTTACCTAACCATAGATGTCCTTCTCTTCTATATGCTGCAGTATTGCTAATCCCCTGCCTTCCCCTAATGCTTGCCTGTCTTTCCTGGTGATATGTTTTTCACCTAGGCTCAGGTTGGTGCTTGGCAGCATTCATTTCTGAGATTGGTGCATGCCATCCACTTTATACCCAATGTCCCTTAATGACCGACGTATGAGAGAGGATGTGCGGCATCGCATGTACATAGCAGCAGCATGTAGATTTTTGTATACTGGCCAGAAGTATGAGTTAGCTGGAGGCGAACTTCTGTATGCATGAATATTGCAGCATGTAAAAGAGAAGGACATCTACAGTTATGGTAAGATTTTACACAATTATTCTTTCTCCTTATCTTTCAAAACTTTCAGTATGTTTGGGTCTTGTCAGATCAGCAGATATGTATGCAGTCCCACGATTGCAGATCTGTACATATAATAAATTTCGAGGAGGCCCATACCTCCTTCAGAACAGGGAATATATAGTCTTGGTATACACTGTTTTTATAAATCAGTTGATGAGCATGACGCATCTTTCTTGTTTACGTGTTTAACCAATCCAACACCTTTTGGGGCCAGTCAAATACTCCAAGAATGTAAGTTAGGACAGGAAGAGCAAATTGGTTTATAGCTTGGACATTGTTCCTAGATGTCAACACTGTTTTCAGTATTAATTAAAGTCTTCTAAAATATTCCTTACTAAGTTTTATTTGCATTTGTTTGTTTTCTTGTTGATCCTTCATCAATTCCCATATATTTATGCAGTCCCTCTTGCTCAAGTTTCTTTATATCACATTCCTGTCCCAAACTGATGTTTTCTTGGTGCTGCAGCTTTTTTGCTTTAAAGGTTGCTTTTGCACATTTATCAAGACCAAATGACATTCTTACTTCATCTGAAAAAGTTTTGACCATTTGCAGTTGTGCTTTCAATTCTTCATCTGATGAACTTTACTGTTTTTAAGTCATCTGCAAAAAGAAGTTGAAAAGTCTTTGCACTTTTTTTTTTTTTTTTTTGTGAGCCAAATTGTGGACATCACCTGATATGTTAAGTAGACAGCTTAATGGGTTATGGGCAAGACAAAAGAGAAACAGTGACAGAGAATCATCCTGGAATACCCCCTTTGAATTTTTATCCTTGGAATAATAATTTGTCCTTTGTCATGGTTTAACTGCAAAGTGGATTGCCACAGTTTCATGGTTGCTGTAATGTAATCGATTAGTGTAGGGTATATCCTATACATTTTTAAGCACTCTTTTATCCATGAATGTAGAATACTGTCAAATGCTGTTTTGTAGTCTTTCCATGCCACACTTAGATTCTTCCCATTTTTACAGTTCTCCATTATAACTTTGTTGAACAAATGATCCTTCATTCCATGTGACTTTTTTTTACCCTTTTGATCTATTGCCATAATTCAGTTTTCTTCTAAATGACTATAAATTGTCAGCATCAATTCGTGTTGTAGTTTGTCATCAGAAGGCAAGCTATTGGTCTATAGTTTTTAGCAAAGCTTGCAGATTCACTCTTAAGTAGGAGTATTGTTCTTCCTGTTTTTAACCAGGCTGGTGTCTTTTTGGGGTGCGCATATAAATAATTCTTACTCATAGCTAAATCGTCATGTAAAGATGTGAATACCTTTAGCCAGAAGTTAGATACTGCTAGACCTTGGGTTTTCCAGTTAGGAACTTTTCTTAACTTTATTTCAATCTCTCTGGCCATTACTTCATCCCATTTCATATCCTGTACATTTTGAACTTCTTATTTTTTCTTTTAGTTCTGTCCATTTAGCATTTTTTATGTTATGTGTTCCCTATCTCACCTTCCTTCTTGTTGTTTGGGTTTGGAGCAGACCCTCTGCTTTGTCTCTGCCATGTTCTAAAGCTTGAGAGCTTCCACTGGCTCGAGGCTAGTCCTTATCCCATCATACCTAGCGCTAGTTACCCAGATCTCGTTTGTCACTTGAAGCTTTGAGATTGATGGACACTGGCTCAGGCTGTCTTTTTAATTTTATTGTTTTTTCTGGTTTAAATCTTGATATTTCTTCAGGGTCTCTCTGTAGTGTAGTGTTTATTTAGCCCCCCCCCTATCTCCACTTTTTGGTTGTTGTTGCTGCTGTTTAAGCCGTTGTTCTTTCTCCAGGCCTATTCCCCTTGTCGAATCCATTTTTCGTAGAGGATTCCCCCTTACTCTTAGCCTGTTTGTTAGAGGGCTTTCCCCTTATTCCCTGCTTTTTCTTGTAAGGAGTAACTGTTTAAGTTAGAGGCTCTCCTCGGTTGGAGGAGTTGTTGTTTAACTTAGAGGCTCTCCCCCTTCCGTTACCTTCCTACCCTCTATTTTTTTGTTGTTTAAAAAAAAAAAAGTTCTTAGTTTTAGTGGTTATTGTGAAGCTGTTTGTCTGATACCTATATCTTCAGCGTATTAGTTACTGTATTGGGCTTTGTTGTTTTTTGTGATAATGTCCAAAGAAGCGCCCAAAGAATCCAAACCTTCTGGATTCAGAAAATGTGACTCTTGCTCCCAGAAAATGTCCCTGACTGATGGACATATGAGTTGTGTTTATTGTTTGGGGGCCGTGCACCTGCAGGACTCATCTTGCGAGGTTTACTAAAAGGGCCTTTTGACACTCCAGCATAGGTTCATAGGTTGATACTAGGCTATCTGCCCTAGGGCACTTATAAGCCTAGCCAGAGTAAGTTTGGCTTTCGCCACCCTTTTAGATTAGTTGACTGTGCCTCTGTATAGTAGGCCACAGAAGGTAGCCCTATTAAGGTTAGTTTACTGTACCTCTGTCTAGCAAGGACACAGAAGAGATCCCGGGGTAAACTTATGATCTCCCATCCACTCGTCAAGATTTCTCTTGAATAGGGTCAGTGAGGGACTCTGCCTAACATGGATTGGGATTTTTTTCCAGAGTGAGGGGAGCCTCTGGGATATGAATCTGTCCCTCCAGCATGTTCTATTTATTTCTGTGCTGAGGTTTAAGTCCCTGGAGCATGTAGCTCTAAGGGATTTGGATTTCTTGAGGTGGAGCATGTCCATTAATTCTGGGTTGGACATGGCTTTATACGTCAGACACAGATCGCCTCTGAGTAGGTGGTACGCAACTGAGTAGAGCTGGAGTTTCTTTAGCCGAACTGCATAGGGCATCTGTTTGAGTCCTTTGATCTTCTAGGTGAGGTACTTTTGGGGTCTTTCCAGTTGCTGCAGTTGTCTGGTATGGTACATCCCAAATGGGGCATTGTATTCAATTATGGGCCTGATAAGTGATGAATAGACTATATCTCCTTCCTTGGAACCTGTACAGTCCGCTCCACAGTCACCGCTTTTGCCATCTGTGGCGGGCAGTCACCGATCGTCCACCCACTCCTCTCGATCGTCCAGGAATGTTTTGGATGATGATGTGGAGAGGGTGGTGAAGAGGCTTCTCAAGACACCAGCTCTCACCAAAATATTATCGAGCCCAGCCCTTATGGATGTGAGAGCCGACTACTCTTCCTCCCGGACCGTCTATTCCTCCTTTGACTCACCTGAGCTCAGAGCCAGAGTGCATAGAAGTCATTGTGGTGGAACCATCAGGTCCAAAAAGCTCTGGTCTCTCGGTTCCAACATCCGCTTTGATCTCCTCGATACCTCCTTCTATCAAGGGATCTGGGAGCCGACACTCCCTCGTTGGTTCTGGGGGGGGGGTGGCATTGGACCCTTGTCCGACCCCACTGTCCCTCTTGGAGCTTCGGCGCAGGTGAGCTCGGCTCCCACATCAACCTTGGAGCCATCACCCTCGGTGCTGGAGAGGTCTCTTGACTCTTTGGAGCCAGGGGCACTCTTGGGCCGGGAGCATGGTGCCTTTGAGGTGATGAGAAGTGTGTTGTCCTCTCAGACAGCTCCTCCCTCAGCTTCAGCTACTCCGTTCCCTACGGAGCCAGTGTCTTTCCTCTCACCACCCCTCCATTCTTAGTGCAGGAGCCAGTGCCCCCAGGATGCCCCATTGGGCGACCCCCCCTTCCAAAACCTCCCCAGAGCATCCCCCTGAGGAGGTCCCCTGGAAGAGGACATGTAAGAGGAAGCATGTGAACTCCCTGAGTCTCTGACATCGCACACGGACTTGGAGGACTCAGAAGGGTCCCCCTCTAAGGATGGCTCATTCTCTGACATCCTGGAAATCCTCAGGCAGAGAGGTGGCTGTAAGTCCCTTTCCCCTTATGAGGACGAGTCCGTGTACCAGAATGCATTCGGTTTCCGACCCTCCACCTCTTGGGTATTTCCACCCTTTGACCCGCTGCTAGGGGGTAGTAAGTCGAAAGACGTGGAGCTCTCTGAAATCGATGGAACCATTTCCGCGGAGACCTAATAAATTCATAATGGCCCGTGACAACAAATCCTTCGTATCCAAGGGGTGTGCCAGCTGATGCTATGGTGGTGACCACTAAGAAGGAATTATCAGAGACTTCTACATCTGTCCATCCGCTGAACAGAGAGTCACGTATGATGGGCGGATACGGGAAGTGTGTCTTTTCTTCAGCGGCCTTTACTCTCAGGTCGCTGAATTATTTATCCTATTTCACCCATCTTCATGGGGATCTCCTGAAAGAGCTATGAGATTACCGTACAGGATCCTACAGCTGCAGATAAGACGACTTCTCAGCTTGCGCCCTTACCTTCTATAGTTAACTCTTCCATGCAGCTTATCTCTTATGCAGCTGATGGAGCAAGCAGGGCTGCAGGCACAGGGGTCACCTTACGAAGGCATTCCTGGATGTGCCTTTGTCAATTTGCGGAGCTTTTCAAGTCCTCCTTTAACAATGCCCCCTTTGATGGCTCGTCATTGTTCGGGCCTAAGGTAAAAGAGACTCTAACCAGGTGTGAGCAGGATGGCGTGTCTCTCTCTGCTGTGGGAGTACGTTTTTCCGCGCCTTCTTGACCTTACTCCAAAGGTTAAAAGGGTGGAAAAATGTGGTTCTGGAAATCCCAGGGAACTTCGCCTGATGCACGTGGTGAATTTTCCCCCCAGGGCAGAGGGAGGAATAATAATGGGAGACGCTGCCCTCGCAGCAGAGGGGGTCCGCAAAGTCAGGGCGACAGAGATACGTTCTCCGGAAGGCCCTTCCAGCGCTCCTGAAAGGGACCCGCCTGTCCACCTCTGGAGGCAATCGGGGGAAGATTGTCATTGTACCCAGAAGCCTGGCAAGAGATCACAGAAGACACATGGGTACAGTCGATAATATCCAGGGGATACAATATTCCTTTCTACATGACACCTGTTCCCCAAAAACAAAAATCCATCCCAGATGTGCCACCCAATCTGAGGGAACAAGCAACTCTAGAAGTTCAAAAGTTGCTGAGAAAAAGAATAATCCAAGAAGTCCCCGCAGACCAAATCGGATCCAGAACCTACTCGAGGTTCTTTTTAGTACCAAAGAAAACGGGACTGGTGGCCCATTTTGGACCTCAGCAGACTCAACAAGTCTGTCAAAAAGACAAAGTTCCAGATGGTGACATTGCAGTCCATACTTCCCTTTCTGGGAAAGGACAATTGGATGCGCTACATCGATCTCCAGGATGTGTACTACCATATCAAGATGGACAGGTTATCCAGGAAATTTCTACAATTCCAGCTGGGAGCCAGTCACTACCAGTTCAGAGCTCTGCCCTTTGGCCTCACCACAGCCCCCAAATGCATGGCAGTAGTCATGGCTCATTTGAGGCGTCTAGGATTCCAGGTGTTTCCATATCTAGATGACTGGCTTCTTACTGCCACCACCGAGCATCAACTAACTGAAACAAGGGACACCACAATATGCCTCTGCTCTCAGCTAGGCATCACTATAAAAACTATGAAAAGTCTGCCTTGTCAATATATTACATTTATAGGAGCAGATAAGGACACCAAAGACAATGTAGCAAAATTGCGTCAGGAGAGAGTGTCCACCATTCGACACCAAGTTGCAACTCTAATCGGGAGGAAAAAGACTCCAGCAAGATTTGTTCTCAAAGTCTTGTGCTCAGTGGCTGCAGCTATAACTCTAGTTCACTTGGCGTGTTTCCACATGAGGTTGGTGCAGTGGCTCCTCTTTGCTCAGTGGTCCATGCAAGATCTACCCCTGTCTCACGAAATTCTTATCATGGAGACCTGCAAGAAGGACCTAAAATGGTGGCTTCAGTCCACCCCGCTGACGATAGGCAGTCCGTTTGTTCTCCCCCAACCAGTGACCACGGACGCTTCCCAGATAGGGTGGGAGGGGCATTATCTGGGACAGGCTGTTCACGGGACTTGGCAACAACAAGAGTACCATTTGCACATAAATGTCCTCGAGATGAGAGCGGTGCTCCTGGCATTGCAAACACTTCACAGCTCTCATACCACTGGGACAATTGCATTTCAGACGGACAACATGTCAGTGGTATGGTGCATCAACAAACAAGGCGGAACCAGATCCTATCCCTTATGCCTTTCTACCATGGGCGTTATCTTTTCCACCCATCAAAGATCCTTTTCAAGGAATCATCGAGGCAGTGGTAAAATGCAGTTCAAAAAATCCCAAGGATCTGTTCAGTACACTCGTGGAGGAAGTTCCCCCAGCAGCAGAGGGGGAACTCAAAAGGTAGATGCCGCCCTCATGGCATAGGTGGCCTGCAGAACCAAGGGTCCAGAGAATAGTTCTTTGGTAAACCCTTTCAGCAATCCTGAAAGGAGACTCAATTGTCCCCCTGTGAAGGCAGTTGGACGTCATTTGTCCCTGAATCAGAGAGCCTGGCTAGAAAGAACAACAGATAATATGGTGCAGAGGATAATTTCCAGAGGTTGTATAATACCATTTTCCCTTTATCCTCCCAATTCAAGAAAATTACCCAGTGTTCTACCCAGTTAGAGGGAACAAGCAGCACTTCTAATTCAAAAGCTGCTATAAAAAAGTGTAATCCAAGAGCCCCCCCCCCCCCCAGACCAGATAGAAACTGGAACTTACTCAATGTTCTTTTTAGTGCCAAAGAAAATGGGACTGGAGACCAATTCTAGATATCAGCATCTTAAACAAATCTGTTTGAAAGACCAAGATGTTCATCGTGCATACAGCTGCAGTCATAACAGATGGGTTCTCCTGCCGTCAGGCGGGTCCTCGGTCGGCCGAATTCCAAAGTCTAGGCCCGGCGTCGGTTGTCGTCGCTTCTTCCCTGACGTCAGTGCGACAGGGGTATAAAGGAACCAGCTGATGCCATTTTCTTCAGTCTTTCTTGCCGCGTGGTGCCCGAAGCAGAAGCAGTTCGCAAGTGCCGGTTGGCCAGCTCCTGAGATTACGAAAATTTGGAAACCGAAGTCTTCTTAAAAGCTAAGTACCCTGTTGGGGAAACTTTTCTTGCCTCAGACCGATGTCAGGAAAAAGTTAATAATTGTATTTCTTGTGGGAAGAAAATACCGCATAAGGATTTCCATTCCCTCTGCATACCTTGTTTAGGCCCAGACCACGACGTCTCGGTCTGTCGCTTTTGTGCTACATTCAACAAACGCACTATTAAGCGTCGGGCGGAGTTCGCCCAGCATTATTTTGGGAAAGCATTTAACTATACTATGTCGTCGGATACTCCGACTCCGGTTTTGTCTAAAAAACGCAAAGACAAGGACCGACACACGAGGTCTGCGGCCTCTACCGACACCATGCCAAAGCCGACTACAAGTGGTCTGGTTCTCAGTGAGGCGCCTACGCAGCCCCTGACTACCGACGACCTGTCTTTGATGGTGTCTCCTGTACCCGAGGTCGCAGGCTCCTCGGCCCATACCCCGACTACAGATACCGAAGCCACTCTTGGCGTTGAAACTCAGAATGTGGACAGGTCCACCTCCACTTAGGGTGTCTTCAGACCTTCCTCTTCTTTCTCCATCAAGGCTTTCACAAAGTTTAAAGCAACCATGCACTCTAAGAGACCAGGTACACAGGGCCCATCTCCAGGCCCCATGCCTAAGAAACAGATGCTTAAAATGGCTGAGGATGTAATTACTCTTATCAGAGGTTCTTAGCCCCCTCCGGACCAAAGGCCTAGAGTGGAGGAAGATTCCCCCTCCTCTGATCAGGGCTCCATTATTTCAGAGCACTCTGATGATCAGGAACATGCTTACTCCCCTTTTGAAGACTCTGATGCGGAGGAGTCCATCCCTTCTGTATCCCCCCCCCTGAGGATTACTCATTTGGGGAAACTTTGCATACCTTAAGGGAACACTTCCACTGGGAAGGCCAGGATTATTCAGATTCCAAGAAAAGGCTCAGGGAATTTCTCTTGCTTCCTCAGCACAGGCCTCTGGCTATACCTCCTGTCTTGGACATCCTAGATGATGTTTACTCGGAGGCCTGCCTTAACCCGGACTCTCTACCTCCAGCTCCAGTTAAGCCTGACAGGTACTACAGGGTCCCTGACTCACACCAATTTCTATACAAAAGCCGTGCTGCTGACCCAGAGACCATCTCACAGGGCCCCAAGGGAGTTAAGGCCTCCATTGCTAAAAATCCATTGCCTTCCGAGAGAGATTCCAGATCCTTAGAAAGGTGGGGAAAAAAGGTATATACCTCGGCTACCTTATCCATGAGGGCCTTAAACTGTCAGTTTCATATGCTAAAATACCAACAGTTTTTATCACAATTGAAAAGTAAAATGTCACAACCTGAACAACCAGACTTGAAGGAGTTGCAGAATTTGATGCATAGTGCAGAACAAGTGGGTAAGCATACCTTACAATGTGGTTTTGATGCTCTAGAGGCCTCATGTAGAGCTGCTGTTACAGGATCAGTCATACGTAGGCATGCCTGGGTCAAGGAACAAGCCTTGCCTGATCATGTCAAAGCTAAATTACTAGACGTCCCTCTTCAAAAGGATGTACTATTTGGTGCTAATGCTGAGGAGGTATTAAGGAAAATGGAGGAAAAGGCTAAATCAATGCAAACTGTGAAAGAATTTCTACAGGTTCAACCCCCACGTTTTAATAGAAATTGGCCTTCCAAAAACTGGTCCTTTCCTGCCACAGACAGACCCCAAAGAGGCAGATACAGGTGCCCGAGGGGCAGAGGACAATCCCAAGGATCGTATAGAGGCAGACAATGGCAAGCTCCTACACAAAGAGGTGGTGAGGACAACTCGCAATCTTTCAGAAAGCAAACCCAATGACTTTCCCCTTTGCATGCCAACCAGGTCTCAAATGGCAACCCCCTTAGGAGGAAAGCTGGCATTATTTTAAAAAAATTGGCATATCATCACAAAGGACAAATGGATCCTGGACATTATAAACAGAGGCTACAAATTCCATTTTCATACCCTTCCAAAAATGAGAGGCATGCCAAACCTGCTACACAATCAAAGGGCAGAGGCACAAAGGCAAATTACAGATCTCATAAACATGAAAGCTATTCAAGAGGTACCTACGCACGAACAAGGTCAAGGTTTTTATTCCAGGCTATTTCTGGTGCCAAGGAAGGGAAAAGATTGGAGACCTATTTTGGATCTATCCATCCTAAACACATTTCTACTCATACCAAAATTCAAGATGCTCACTCTACAGCAACTTCTTCCCATGCTGGGCAAGGAGTCTTGGCTGGTAACACTGGACCTCAAGGAGGCATACCTGCATGTCCCAATCAGACAAAATTGCAGAAGGTACCTCAGATTTCTTGCAGGTTCAACCCATTATCAATTCTCTGCATTGCCCTTTGGCTTATCTACTGTGCCCAGAGTATTCACGAAATGCTTGGCATCAGTAATTGCCTACTGCAGACTTCAAGGGATACAAATATATCCCTATTTGGACGACTGCCTGATCCAAGCAGACAGCAAGCACATTCTTCAGAAACATCTGGCTTTTGTAATAATGTTATTGAACTCTCTGGGATACACAGTCAACAAAAAGAAATCAAGGCTAATACCCTCTCGGAAGATAATTTTCCTGGGTGCCAATTTGGACACAAACACCCAGATGGCCTACCTCATGCCAGAGAAGCAGGGACAACTAATTCAATACTTCAGAACACTAGCAAATTGCACCAGGCTGACTGCAAGGAAAATCCTGCAGGCTCTGGGATTCATGGCATCTTGCATCTTACTAATCCCATGTGCAAAGCTGCATATGAGGAAACTACAATGCTACCTGAAAAACATATGGTCTCAACACAGCCACAGTTTGGAAACAATAATACCACTAATTCCATGTCTGCAAAAGGAATTCCTGTGGTGGGCTCAAGCATGTCAAACAAACACAGGTCTTCCATTCAGCAAGCCTCAAGCAAATCAAGTCATCACAACAGACGCCTCGGACTACGCCTGGGGAGTGCACATGACAGATCGGTGCATTCAGGGCAAATGGTCCCAAAAAGAAAAGCACCTTCACATCAATCAAAAAGAAATGCTAGCAGTAATAAATGCTATTATAGCTTTCAAGGACCTTCTACAACCAGGTCAACTATTGATAAGAACGGACAACACCACAGTTATGTGGTACATAAACAAGCAGGGAGGAACACATTCTTACCCCCCTATGCAGACTGGCCATGTCACTTTGGAACATGGCCATGGACTTACAAATGGAACTACAAGCACAGTACTTACCAGGCAAGGAAAACACGCTGGCAGACAACCTAAGCAGGAATATGACAGATCCACACGAATGGAAGTTGCATCCAAAAGTTTTTACAGAAATAATCCAAGAATGGGGAAGGTCAGACATAGATCTCTTTGCCTCCCACAAAAATCATCAATTGACAAAATTCTGCTCAAGGATCTTCCATCCAAAGGCCTGGAGAGTGGACGCTCTCTCTTTCAGTTGGACATCAATGACAGTGTATGCCTTCCCTCCTCTTCCTCTGCTGCCCAAAGTTCTATTGAAGACCAGAGCAGACAGACCAAAGATGATCCTCATTGCCCCGGACTGGCCAAGGCAACACTGGTACCCACTCCTGAGGAACCTGAAGCATTCCCCACCATGGACCCTGCCTCTAATGCCTCTTCTTCTGACTCAGCACAGCTTCAAAACTCTTCACAGTCAGCTAAAAACACTCAATCTGGCCGCATGGAAGATTCCTTAGCATCACAGCAGGCCCTACTCTCCAAGGAGGTGCAGGATGTCATTTTGGAGGCCAGAAGGTCATCAACTAGAAAAGCTTACTCCGCAAAATGGAAACGTTTTTGTGTCTGGAATGAGAAAAAGGGCCAGGACCCTGGAAAACTGAATTTACCTCGGATACTACAATATTTGGCTGAACTGCTAAACAGTGGACTTTTTCTCCTCCATCAAAATCCATGCCTCAGCCATTTCTGCAGAATACAACACTGATCCACCTTTATTCTCTCACCCTCTCTTAAGACAGTTCCTCAGAGGGGCTAAGAATTTAAGACCTCCAAGGAAACAACCAATACCTGCTTGGGATCTTAATTTCATTCTGGAAAAACTGACCTTGCCTCCCTTTGAGCCAGCTGCCTCATCAGATTTGCAATATTTGTCCTGGAAAACAGCTTTCCTTCTGGCTATCACCTCAGCTCGTAGAGTTTCAGAATTACAGGCTCTCATGGCTGTCCAGCCTTTTATCATCTTCCATCAGGACAGAGTTTCCTTACGTACCAACCCGTCCTTTATGCCTAAAGTGGTATCCAGGGTAGCTTTAAATCAGGCCATACATTTACCTACTTTTTATCCTAATCCTCAAAACAAAGGGGAGAGATTACTACATTCCTTGGACATCCACAGACAACTGCTTTATTATTTGGACAGAACAAAGCCTTTCAGAAAATCAGAACAGCTCTTTGTGGCCTATGCGGTAGGAGCTCAAGGAAAGCCAATTTCCAAACAGACAATCTCAAAATGGATAGCCCACTGCATACGCTTTTGCTATTCCTTTCATGGCAAAACTGTACCTACAGGCATTAGAGCTCATTCCACCAGGGCCACAGCCACCTCTGCAGCCTTCCTCAGAGGAGTTCCTACCAAGGATATTTTGGAAGCAGCCACTTGGAGTTATGTGCATACCTTCTCCAAGCACGACAACCTACCATTATACTCCAAATCTAGAGCAGGCTTTGCCACTGCAGTCTTGCAGGGCATTTTGGCTCCTCCTAGTTCCACCTAGTGCCTACCACCCCTTTCTTAGCTTTGGGATTCTACCCATCTGTTATGACTGCAGCTGTATGCACGATGAACATAGTACAGTTTTGTACCTACCATAAATGTAGATGTTCGAGTGCTAATACAGCTGCAGTCCAGGTTTCCCTCCCTCCTTCCCCTCTTGGGACAGGTCTATAGGCTAGCACATCCTCATACAACCTGATTGGGGTATTCATTTATGATGTATTTGCTTGCAACTACTGTATTTTCATTATATTGCACTGCATTATTACACAAATTTATGTATTGCCTTCCTTCTGGGGGCACCTGACATCTGGGGCAAGAAAAACTGAAGAAAATGGCGTCGGCTGGTTCCTTTATACCCCTGTCGCACTGACGTCAGGGAAGAAGCGACGACAACCGACGCCGGACCTAGACTTTGGAATTCGTCCGACCGAGGACCCGCCTGACGGCAGGAAAACCCATCTGTTATGACTGCAGCTGTATTAGCACTCGAACATCTACATTTATGGTAGGTACAAAACTGTACTTTCTGCATGGTCACTTTCAGTCCATTCTTCCATTTTTGTAAAAGGACAGTTAGATGTGCTCAACAGATCTTCAGGATGCGTGCTGTCATATAAAGATGAACAGGTGATCCAGAAGATTCTTATGCTTACAGCTGGGAGCCAGTCACTACCAGTTCAGAGTTCTGTCCTTTGGTGTCATCACAGCCCCAGGGTGTTTACCAAACACATGGCAGTAATAGCAGCTCATTGGAGACTGCAAGAATTCCGGGTGTTTCCGTACTTTAGACAACTGGCTCATCTCCGCCTTGACCAGGCATCAGCTCATTATGGCAAGAGAAAAATTGATCCAGACATGTGCCCTACTAGGAATAACCATAAACTAAAAAAGTCATATCTAGAACCAAGTCAAAGTCTAGAGTTCATAGGAGCACTGCTTGATACAAAATCAACTATAGCATCATTTTCCCCTCTCCAGAGTTCAGACAATTAGATCACAAGTAAAAAGATAGTTTGCAGTACCAGAATCTCAGCCCGCTTGGTCCTTCAGGCTTTGGGATCAGTGGCAGCAGCAGAAACATTACTACCCTTAGCTAGATTTCATATGAGAATTCTTCAATGGATGCTGGCCTCACAGTGGTCAATATTTTATCTTCCTTTATCTGCTGCAGTACGAATCACCAATATATGCAGGTGGGAACTAATGTGATGGATTTAGTCAGAAAAAGTTCTACAAGGCCATTTATTTGTCCGCTCTCAGCCCAAGGCAATTGTGACCATAGATGATTCCCAGCTGGGGTGGAGAGCATTACCTGGGAAATACAGTCCAAGGCACATGGTCCTCCAAAGAGGCCAATTTACATATCAGTGTCCTAGTGTTGTGAGCAGAGCTTTTAGTGTTACAGACTTTTCAGAATGCTCTCCCTTCAGGGATGATTGCAATTCAAACAGACAACATGTCAGTGGTTTGGTACATCAACAACCAAGGAGGAACCAGATCTTACCCCCCGTTTCGAGAAGCGCCCAGGGTTTGGCAACGGGAGATCTTTTCCAACTGCTTTCTTATAACAGTGCATATATATGAGTAAGTACAGTATGTTAGCAGACAAACTGAACAGGTGCATACTACTACCTTATGAGTGGTCCCTCAGCAAGAATGTGATGGAATTGATTTTCCAACAGTGGGCCCATTCTTGCTGAGATCTCTTCTCATCTCCCCTAAACAAGAAGTGCAGCCAGCTACTTTTCCCTAATCCTCCCCACAGGGGGAATCACAGAGGGACACTCTTTTCCACTTTTCCCCTGGTCTACTTTATGCTTATCCCCCAGTTCCTTTGATTCCAAAGTTCCTACAGAGAGCTGCCAGGTTGAAGAGCAGTTATCCTTATTGCATCTTATTGGCCTCGACAGATTTGGTTCCCCTTCCTGTGGCTTCATTTAGTTTATCAACTCTGGATTATGAACTCCTCTCCAGAATTGCTCTCACTAGACAAGTATGATACCTCCGGACCTCCCCATTCTCAAAACGACAGTCACAAAAAACAAGACCAGTAAAATCAAATCCAATAGCCACAGGACCCGGAGCTGGTAATGAAGTAGTATCCAATTTGTTAATCCACACAACGGCAAATGAATAAATAGACCAAGCGCTTTCACCCGGCATTATCCTGACCACTTGATTGACTGGATAGTAGGGAATCTAAATATTCACCGTTGTTAGGATCTAGTGAAAATTTGATACAGAACGAGCAAACCGCTAAGGTAGTGAGTAGGAATAATTTTATTCACACCTTTGCAAGTAATTCCCATGAAGTAGAGACTATTATCCTTAAATATTGGCCCATATTGAGTACAAATGATGAATTGAAACATCTATTCACTGAAATACCTCATTTTATTAGGAAAAGAGGAAGGAACTTGAAAACTTTTTGAAAGGAAGGTTGAAGTGAAAAATAACAAAATAAAGATGGGTACGCACAAATGTGGCAATTGTAATCAATGTTTTGCTATGATGAACCAAGGCATAGTTAGGTTACCGAGTAGGAAGTTTACGTTTAGAGCAACCAAATATTTTAATTGCGCTGCAAAAGGAGTGGTGTATTTAGGAGTTTGTACACATTGCCTAAGTTCTTACGTAGGCAAAACGGAAAGGTCATTAAGAAAAAGGGTGTACGAACACTTTTATGACATATCTAAAAGTAAGGAGAGCAACACATTTTTTAAAACATTCTAAAGTTTGTAAAAACTTGAATTTAAAATTCATGGTGCTTGAGCAAATAAGCCCGGAGATAAGAGGAGGGAGTTGGGAGACTCGCCTTGAATATCGTGAATTATTTTGGCAACTAAGATTGGATGCCACTAGATCACCAGGGTTAAATGACAGCACAAACATTAATTGTGTTTTAAAACTAAGAATGGCCAGGCTTTGAGCTGGTTTTCTTCACAATGATTGATGCATAACATGGAATTTTTATTAAATTAAGTAAGACGTGGTATTTTTAGGTATTATACAATTTTAAACAGTATTTTGTGTATTAGAGGGTTTTATTAGTAGTATATGATTGTATTACATTGTTTTATGTAAGGAAGATGGACTTTTTTGCAAGGTTAGAAAAAATGTAAAGGAACACTAGGGGTTAACTAACAGAATTATTATCATTAATTAATTGCTTAACACCACAATAAGTGATGACTATTTAAAGACCGTTGAATGTAGCTGACAAGTGTATGTTCCTTGATAAAGCCTGGCAGGAGCCGGGTGAAAGCCTCTCCATTCTCAAACTGACAGCTTGGTTTCTCCATTTCTAGTAATAACCAGACAATCTGTGCTCTCATCGCCTTTCCACCAGATTTTATTATCTTCCCTTAAACCATCTACAAGGAAACTTTATGCTAGTAATTGGAAATGATTTCTACACTGCGCACTTCAAAATCATGTGGATCCCTTTTCTGCCCCAGTTCATAGCATTCTTGATGCCGCTTTTTCATCAAGGAGCCATTTCTTCAACAGTTCAGTTGGCCACAGTTTCTAATTTTCATATTGGATATGATGGATTCTCACTCACTTCTAATAAACTTTGTAGAGCCTTTCTACAAAGCACACTTCTGTTAAGACCTCCATTTAAAGATCCTGCTCCTCCATGGGATCTAAATATGGTACTGCAAGCCTTGGTCCATTTACCCTTTGAACCTGCATGACTGTGATCTTAAATTTCTTTCTTGGAAAACATTGATGTTAAGTTGTCTATCTCGCCTTCATTCTTGCTGGATGGGTTCGGTGCCAAACCTCGGCTCCGACTCGGCCTTTTACTAAAGCTCGAGAGCTATTTACCAGCTCGAGGCCTCCCCTTATCCCACAGTGCTAGGCGTCAGATACCCAGATCTCATTTGCAGCTTCAGCTACGAGGTTGCATTTTTTACCGGCTCCAGGTCGTATAATTCTTTTATTACTTCTGTGGTCAGGATTGTTAAAATTTTTAGATAGTTTGCTATTAGTTTAATCTAATCTTGTATCCCCTTTAGATCCCACTTAAAAAAAAAAAAAAAAAAAAAAAAAACTTTTTTTCCTGTCATTACAGAGTTTCCCCCCTCCCCCTTCCTTCCCTGTTTAGGGCAGTGTTAGGCCTTTCTATACTTTTTATATATATATTGTATTATATATATATATACATAGATAATTGTTGTTAGTGTAACTGTTAGTCATAGTGTTTTTTTTGTGATATCCTTATTCTTATCTAGAGCGTGTGTGTGTGTGTTTACTGTTGTAGGGCACTAGTTAAATTTTTTCCTTGGTATCTCCTTGTAATGTCTAAAGATACTAAGGTTTCAGGTTTCAAGAAGTGTGACTCGTGCTGTCAGAAGATGTCTCTGACAGACGGTCACACTTCTTGTGTTTATTGTTTGGGCCCCCTACACCTGCAGGACTCTTGTTCGGTCTGTCATGCCTTCAGTACGAGAGTCCTGCAGGAGCATAGGAATAAGCTCATTTTGAGGGGCTTGTTGAAGCCAGAAGGATCCTTGGCCAAGCTTTCGTCGGAGAAATCCTTAAAGCCCGCCAAACCGTCGGCTCCCTGTTCGGGGCCGACGCCGAGTGGAGATTCTGCTTCCTCATCGGTTCCGGCCAGAACTGACACTTCGAGGCCTCAGTCAGCTCCAACTCTACTATCGGAGCCTTCTCTGAGTCAAAAGCGTTCGAGGTCTCCCTCCTTAAAGTCCGTTTGCTTAGCTCCCAGGTCCCCATTACTACAGTCGGAGTGGAGCCATAGATCCCATTCCTCTCGGTCCTCCAGGTTATCGGATCATGACTTAGAGAGGGTGGTCAGTAGGCTCTTAAAGTCGCAGGCACTGGCCAAAATGTTGACTAGCCCTCCTCAACAGGCTGTGGCTAACCCTGTTGCTTCAACTATTCCTCCTCCGACCCTACCAGCGTGTTCGGAGCCGGAGCTTGGTGGGGCTCGAATCGTCGGAACGTCGGAGCCAATACCACACCTTTCGGCTCCCTCGTCGGCTCCGATCTCTTCATTGGTTCCGTCCTTGGAGAGATCCGGGCACCAAGGCTCCCACGTGGTCTCCGAGGAGGCGAGTGGCATCGGACCCTTGTCCGACCCCGTTCTCCCTCTCGGGGCCTCGGCGCAGGTGAGCTCTGCCCCGACATCGGCCTTTGAGCTGTCCCTCTCGGTGCCGGAAGGGGTTCATGTCTCTTCGGAGCAGGAATCATCTTCTCTGCCTGATAGGGGTGCCTTTGAGGTCATGAGAAGTGTGCTGACTCCAGTGTCGGCTCCACGATTGACCCCTTCATCTCCTCCCCCCATGGTGCCTGCGTCGGTCTCTGTCCACCCTCCTGACCCCAAGCATGGAGAACAGGCACTCCAGGTAGCCCCATTGGGGGTATCTTCCTCTTCTGAGGCCTCCCATGATCATTCAGAGGAGCCCCCTCGGAAGAGAAAATGTAAGAGGAAACATGTTGACTTTCCCGAGTCAGTCACCTCGGACACTGACTTGGAGGATTCGGAAGGGTCCCCAAGGTCCCCCTCTGAGGATGTATCCTTTTCAGACATCTTTGAGATCCTAGGCAGAGGGGGAACTTGACTGCCCTTAACCCTTCCAAGGACGAGTCGGTGTACCTGGACGCGTTTGGTTCTCGCCCTTCCACCTCCTGGATGTTTCCGCCTTTCAACCCAGTCATGGAAGTGGTGGCTCAGAAGGTGTGGACGGCCCCGGACACAGTGGAACCAACTCCCCGCAGGCCCACAAAATTCATCACAGCCCCCTCCAATAAACAGTTTCTTACGAAGGGTGTCTCTGTTGATGCCATGGTGGTTGCAGCAGCCACTAAGGAGGAGCTGGCTGACCCTTCTGTGCCTGTCCATCCACCTAATAAAGAATCTAGGACAATGGACAGGTACGGGAAGCGGATGTTTTATTCAGCGACTTTTTCCATGCAGTCGCTGAACTATCTGTGCCATTTCACCCGCCTTCAAAGGGATCTCCTTAAGGAACTGGGTGATACCCTTCAGGATCCATCTGCTGCGGGGTCTCAGGAAAAGATTAACTCCCAGCTGGCAACCCTTAACTCTATAGTTAACTCCTCCATGTGGCTCATTTCTTATGCAGCCGATGGGGCGAGTAGGGCCGCAGGCACAGGCGTGGCTTTGAGAAGACATGCCTGGATGCGGTTATGTAACTTTGCTGACCCCTTTACGGCATCCTTCACCAATACCCCCTTCGATGGTTCAGCGTTGTTTGGATCACAGGTGAAGGATACACTTACCAGGTGTGAGCAGGAAGGCAAGACTCTCTCTGCCGTGGGAGTCCGTTTTTCTACTCCCTGTAGACCATACCCTAAAGGTCAGAAGAGTGGAAAAATGTGGTTTCACAAACCCAGGGAGTCGTGCCTGACACACGTGGCGAGTTTCCCTCCAGAGGCAGAGGAGGGAACAACAATAGACGCCGCCCGAGGGGCAGAGGGGGGTCCACAAAATCAGGGTAGCAGGGAATCCTTCTCTGACAAACCCTTTCAGCACCCCTGAGGGACTGCCTGACTGTCCACCTTTGGAGGCAGTCGGGGGAAGATTGTCACTGTACCCAGAAGCCTGGCGACTCCTCACACAAGACAAATGGGTACAGTCAATCATATCCGAGGGTTACAAAATCCCCTTTGTCCACACCCCCATACAAACAAACAAGTCCCTTCCAGATGTTCCACCCGGTCTAAGGGAACAAGCAGTTCTAGAAATTTCAAAATTGCTAGAAAAAAGAGCCATCCAACCAGTCCCAGCAGACCAGCAAGGATCCTGGATTTACTCCAAGTTCTTTTTGGTACCAAAAAAGACAGGGGACTGGAGACCCATTTTGGATCTCAGCAGGTTAAACAAATCTGTTCAAAGAACAAAGTTCCGGATGGTCACGCTTCAGTCCATTCTACCCTTTTTGGGTCAGGGCAATTGGATGTGCTCTATAGACCTTCAGGATGCATACTACCATATCAAAATGGACAGACGCTCCAGAAGGTTTCTCCGCTTCCGGCTGGGAGCCAGTCACTATCAATTCAGAGCCCTGCCCTTTGGTCTCACCACAGCCCCCAGGGTGTTCACCAAATGCATGGCAGTGGTTACGGCTCACCTGAGACGGCGAGGATTCCAGGTGTTTCCATAGTTAGACGACTGGCTCCTATCTGCTTCCACCAGGCATCAGCTAATCCAAGCCAGGGATTATACCATACAAACTTGCTCCAAGCTAGGTATCTCCATAAACTACGAAAAGTCTGCATTGTCACCTTGTTAATCTATAACCTTTATAGGCACCATTCTAAATACAAAAGAACTATCGGCAAAACTTCCATTAGAAAGAGTATTGGACATACGCCGACATGTTCAAACATTACTACAGTGCAAAAGAATTCAGGCCAGATTTGTACTGAAAACCTTGGGTCTCATGGCAGCAGCAATCACATTACTTCCCTTGGCTCGATTTCACATGCAGATTCTTCACTGGATGCTTTTTACCCAGTGGTCCTTCCAACAGCTCCCGATGTCTCACAACATAATAATCACCCAATCATGCAAAGACCATCTCTCTCGGTGGATGGTCTCCCCTCAACTTTTTTAGGGCAGACCGTTTGTCCTTCCTCCTCCGGTTGCCACAGTGACAATGGATGCCTCCCTGATCGGGTGGGGGGGGCATTTTCAGGGCAGGACTGTCCAGGGCATTTGGCAACCCCTAGAGTAACACCTGCACATAAATGTCATGGAGATGAGAGCGGTACTTTTAGCGTTGCGAGCTCTTCAGGACTCTCTACCTACCAGGACTATTGCAGTTAAGACAGACAATATGTTGGTAGTCTGGTACATCAACAAGTAGGGCGGAACCAGGTCCTATCCCTTACGTCGAGAAGCACTCAGACTTTGGCAGTGGGCGATCTCCTCTCAACGGTTTCTGATAGCAATGCACATCCCCGGGAAATCCAACATCATAGCGGACAGGCTAAGCAGAGCAATTCTTATGCCTCACGAGTGGTCTCTCAATATGTCAGTAGCGGAAAAAAATTTCCGCAGATGGGGTCAACCTTGCTGCGACCTTTTTGCAACCCCTCTCAACAGCAAGTGCAGCGACTTCTTCACTCTCTTTCCCCTCCCAGGCCATTCCCCCAGAGACGCTCTAGTTCACGATTGGCCCCGGGGTCTTCTCTATGCATTCCCTCCCTTTCCCTTAATTCTAAAACTGATTCAGAAAGCGACCGCTTTGGGATCCAGGATGATCCTCATTACTCCTTACTGGCCTCGACAAATTTGGTTCCCATTCCTGCATCGTCACCTGCTGGAGCAGCCCTGGAATCTGGACCCAGTGCCAGACCTCTTGATCCATCAGTCGGGCGAGCTGCACCAATCCCTTCGCTCTCTCAGTCTCACAGCTTGGTTGCTCCACTTCCAACCTTAGCCAGGCTTCCACATATTTCTCAGTCAGTGTGTGAAATCGTACTTTCTTCGCATAAGTCTTCTACCAGGAAGACTTATGCTAGTAAGTGGAAACGTTTTTCCCTCTGGGCAGAGGCCAGAAATATAACACCTTTACTGCCCCTGTCCATAACGTGTTGGATTTTTTGGTGGAACCTTTTCGAGCAGGTTCCTCGTCTGCCACCATTAGGGTCCAATTGGCTGCTATTGCTAATTTTCATGTTGGTCTATCAGAGTCCAGTATCATGTCCCACAAACTGTGTAAGGCCTTTCTTAAGGGGACTATTTTACTTAGACCCCCGGTTAAAGATCCCCCTCCACCGTGGGATTTGAACTTTATATTAGCTTAATTGAGTCTCCCTCCTTTTGAACCTGCGGCTTCTTGTTCCTTAAATTTACTCTCCTAGAAGACTCTCTTCTTAGTTGCCATCACCTCAGCCAGAAGAGTATCGGAATTTCAACCCCTTAGTATTCGCCCTCCTTATCTTATTTTTCACAAAGATAGAGTTTCACTCAGGTCTGATCCTTCCTTTTTACCCAAAATACCCTCAGAGACAAATCTCAATCAGGCTATTGATCTTCCTGTCTTTTTTCCCAGTTATTCAAACAGAGCTGAACAAAAGTTACACTTTTTGGATGTTCACAGGTGATTACGCTTTTATTTGGATAGGACCAAGCAGACAAGAAAATCAGATCAACTCTTCCTGTCCTATGCTGAGGGCAAGCAGGGCCTACCAGTTTCTAAGGTAACCTTGTCCAGGTGGTTGGCCTCTATTATTACCTTGATCTACCAACTGAGACATAAGGAACTCCCTACAAAACCAAAAGCTCATTCCACCTGAGTGTTGGCTATGTCGGTAGCTTTTCAGGCTAGACTTCCAATGGAATCTATTTGTGCTACAGCCACATGGGCCACTCCTCATACCTTCATTTCACATTACAAGTTGGATGTGGCCTCCAGGAGTCGAGCTGATTTTGGTTCCACTGTGCTCAAGAGTCTGTTTCGATGAGCCACCCAGGGCTAAGGTGCTAGGGACTCTGTCCCATCCAGCAAGAATGAAGGCGAGATAGACAACTTAACATTAAGAAGTTATGTACCTACCATAACGTTCCATGTTAGTTGTCTTCATCTCGCCTTCTTTCTTGCGTCCCACCCTCCATCCCCCTAGCCTGGTCAGGACCAAGAGGAATCTCTTTTTGAGGCCTTCTTCCTATTATTGACTCCTTCTTAGGTTACGTCCTTCTCTGCTTGTAGCACTGTAGGTAAACCTTGTGGTGGGAATTGGTGTTTGTTCCTTGGTGTTAGCTCTACCTAACGAGATCTGGGTATCTGACGCCTAGCATTGTGGGATAAGGGGAGGCCTTGAGCCGGTAAATAGCTCTCGAGCTTTAGTAAAAGGCCGAGTCGGAGCTGAGGTTCGGCTCCGAACCCATCCAGCAAGAAAGAAGGCGAGATGAAGACAACTAACATGGAACATTATGGTAGCTACATAACTTATTTTTGGTGGCCATTACTTCTGCCAGACGAGTTTCCAAAATTCAAGCCTCGTCTGTGAAGCCCCCATATCTCATTTCTCATAAAGACAGAGTTACATTACGAACTAATGCATCTTTTTTGCTCAGAGTAGTATCAGAATCTAATATTAATCAGCCCATCAGTTTACCAGTTTTCTTTCCAAATTATTCAAACAAGGGTGAATAGTTATTACATTTATTGGATGTTCATAGTCAACTGTGTTTTTGTCCACACAGAACAAAGGAAATCAGAAATACAGAGCAGTTACTTGTTTCATTTGCTGATGTGAATTTGGGTAAACCAGTGTCCAAAGTCACTCTAGCCAAATGGCTTACTTGCTGCTTCTTTTTTGTTTACCACAAATTGGATATCCCTTTACCAAATCAAATATGTGCTTATTCAACCAGGTCTGTAACAACTTCCTCAGTTTTTCATTCAAGAGCTTCCATGGATGAAATATGTGCAGCAGCAACTTTGGCTTCCTCCCATACCTTTATTATTCACTACAAATTGGATTTGGTATCCAGACGTAGAACATCATTTGGCTCATTGGCGCTTAGGAATATCCTTCCTTAAGTCCACCCTAGAATTTAGGTAGCTGGGGACTCTGTCTCAGTTGAGGACAGAATGAAAATTAACGCCATCAGATAAAGTAGTTATGTACTCATTGTAACTTTCTATCTGTGCTATTTTCATTCTTCCTCAACACCCCACCCACCCCACCCTCATCCTTATGGTTTTCTGGAAGAGAATGGGTGTGAAAATTTTTGTCTACTTCAAGCATGATAAAGCTCCAGATAATACCCTTTTCTAGCCTTTTTTTTTCTGTGTTTACATTTATGTCCTGAGAATTGCTTCTTTATGCTATAGCCAGCAAACAAGATCTGAGGTAATTGGGATTGGTGCATTCTTGGTAAGAGAGAAGCTCTAGAGTTCTGCCACAAGCTTTTGCGACGGCTGGTTCAGATCTTAACCCATCAGTTGAGCAAGAATGAAAATGGACAACACAGATGGAACATGATGGTAAGTACATAACTTTTTTTTACCATTGTTGGTAACCCTTTCCTTCTCTTACCCGCCTTTCATTGTAGTTATCTAATTACTGTTGTTGGTAAATTTCAATTTTCTTTTTCATTTTTTTTAAAAGAAAATAGACTTTCCTATTGTCTTCTTTTTTCTTTCAACATGGCTGAAAAGCCAACAGGTTTTAAAAAGTGCACTTCCTGTGGGCATAAGGTAGCTAACTCTGATGCCTACAGGAAGTGTGTTTTTGCGTAGCAGCAGGCCATCTAGATACCCCTTGCCATATCTATGTGGTGTTCATCTCTAGGGCCCTAAATGATATGTACAACAAGTTAATGTTGAAGAGTTTGCTTCTAGCTTCTGCTCCTTCTTCAGCTTCTATTTCGGGGCTCAACCCCCCTCCAAGAAATCATAAACTGCTTCAGAGCCCAGGGAGCATAAGAAACACTCGCCTGCCTAGTCTCTTAAATCTGTTGTGTATCGAAGTCGCCTACTAAGTTACAAAGTCACCTTGAAGCCCTCACTTTTCTCTGGAACCGGTTTCCCCCAGACTTCAGTCTTCTTTCTTGCACCTGAAACCCAGGAAAATGTCTCACCCACCTTCCATGTCTTCTATCAGGTCCACCTGAAGTCTCTCTCAGGCAAATGTGGATAGGACAATGAGGAAATTCCTCAGAGCTCACATCCACATGGGGGTCTTACTGGCTCCGCCTAGCATCATATCTGTGAACCTTCAATTTGTTTCCCATTCCATCATCTCTTTTTCTCTGATCCTTCGAGCGATTTTGGAGTCCTCAGATATGAGATCCCTGAGAGTCAAAGTGTCAGATCCGAAGACAGCTTCTTCTTCGACTCCGACTGTATCCCAGAGTCATTTGGGGGGGATGCCTTCGACTCCGAAAGTTTGAGCCGTCTCTTCCTGTAGGAGCCTCTATGCTGGACAGCTTGGGTCCAACTGCACCCTCGAGATGGGAAACCAGGCAGGGTCAGAGTTTAACGGCACGTGGAGTTACCACTCTGGTGGGTTGGCTATTGCTTCTCCTGGTCCTTCGGCTTTCAAGGTGGTGGAGATGGTTTTCTCTCACCCAAAGCTCTGTCAACTCAGGCTTCTTAGGATCTTCCCACCATCCTCCTTTCAGATTGGAATTTTGAGACTCATCCACCTACTCCACAGGGATGACAGGCCCATATGAGCTTCCAGGTGGATGTTCTTCGTGTTTCACTGTTGCAGTCATCACTGTTGCAGTCATCACAGTTGGGTTATCCCTGCCAGGGTAGCCCTCGGCCAGCTCGAATACCAGAGGTGTAGTATTTCTGAGTAGGTTGCTGTCACTTCAGGACTGACATCAGGTCGTCACTAGTATAAAGCAAGGCAGCCAACACCATTACATCAGTCTTTCTTGATGCGGAGCCCGAAGCAGAAGCAGTTCACACAATCGGTCGGCCGCTACCTGAGTTCCGTCTTCTGAACTGAAGCTGAAGTCTTCTAAAGCTAAGTACCCCGTTGGGGATCTTTTTTTCTTGCACTGACCGATGTCAGTAAAAGTTAACAATTGTCTCGCCTGTGGAAAGCAAATACCACACTGAGACTTTCATTCTAACTGTGTCACTTGCTTAGGCCCAGACCACGACGTCCCCCACTGTCGCTTTTGTGCTTTGTTCAATGCCAGAACTATACATCATCGGGCCCCTTATTGTAGCTAGATATTTTTGCTTCCAGTCCTCGAATTCTGATATGGCTTCAGTAAGCCATCCGACAGCAGATCTTCTGAAAAAAACGTAAGGATAAAGACAGAGACAGACCGCACAGGTCCAAACCTACCGACAACGCTTTCGTTAAGCTAGTCATCAGTTCTCCGGTCCTCAGTGAGGCGCTTTCGCAGCCTCTGATGCCCGCCTCTGTAGATTTGCAGGCCTCTACCGAGACCCTTTCAGAAGAACTCCGCAGAACTCTTCTTTGTCTAAGGATCCTGTGGTCGTCTCTACCTTGGATGGGTCCAGAGCCGCTGTTCAGGCACTGGCTTCTGAGGAAGTCCTTCACACTACCGAATCCAGACATAAACCGACGCCTTCTTTCATGGCTACCATTTTTTTCTAAAACAACCAAGTTCCTTAGACCCAGAGGTCGAACCACCCCAAGAAACCGACTACCAGCCATTCTCTGGCGCGTGCTCCCTTGCCTCAGTCGTAAATACTTAAAATGGCAGAGGGCTTTATCATGCTGATTAGGGGAAGCCAAGCCACTCCCTCAAAAAGAACAAGAGGTCTGTCTCCAGTAGTTTTGTCTGAACAAGAGTCAGATGAATCTGATGCATCTGACTATGAAGACACGCAGCCCCACTCTACATATGAGGATTCTGATGCAGAGGAATCTCTTCCTTTAGCCTCTCCCCCAGAGGATTTTTCCTTTGGGGAAACCCTGCATACTTTAAGGGAGCATTTCAAATGGGACTACCCACAGTCTAAAAAGAGACTCTGAGAGTTCCTGGATCTTCCACACCACAGGCTTTAGCCATCCCACTAGTCCTAGATGTGGTGAATGATGTCTTCTTTGAATCCAGCTTGACTCCAGATGCCCTCCCTCCTCCTTCCAGAAAACCAGACCGGTACTAAAGAGTCCCTGATGCTCACAAATATTTTTTTTAACCCAACAGCAGACCCCGAGGTCATTAATCAGGGCTCAAAAGGGGTTAAAGCTACTTCACCTAAGAATCCCACCCCCTCAAACAAGGATTCCAGAGTACTGGACATATGGGGTAAAAAAGGATACACCTCAGCTTACTCTTCTATCAGTGCACTAAATTGTCTGTTCATATGCTTAAATATCAGCAACATACCTTGGAACTCCTTAAACAAAAAAATTCCTCCTTTCCTGCATGGGCAGAATCTAAAGATTTACAGGAGTTAATGCACTCTGCTGGTCAAGTAACTAAACACACTTTGTACTGTGGTTTTGACGCCCTAGAAACTTCTGGCAGGGCAGCAGTCACTGGATCTGTCATTAGAAGACATGCATGACTTAAGGAACAACCCCTGCCAGACCATGTCAAATCAAAATTGTTGAATGCACCCTTGCACAAATATAACGTATTTGATACTAAAGCAGAAGAGGTGTTAAAAAAGATGGAAGAAAAAAGCAAAATCTGTGCAGACTGTTAAAGATTTCTTACAGGTATAGCCCTCTAGGTTCAGCAGGCATTTTCCTTCCATGCACTGGTCTTTTCCTGCACCTAGTAAACAGGGCAAGCCTAGGCCCTGTGGAAACAGATATCCAAGACAGCAGTCCCAGGGGTTGCAGAGATCTGTGCAGTAGACTGCCTCCACTTCAAAACCAGGGAGTTCTAAGCTGCCCCATTATGGTAAGAACTCACAATGACTCACCCCCTCCCGACCTTGCCTCTGCCCACCATCACATACCCCTAGGAGGAAAACTCTCCTTTCAGTCAAGCACCTGGGCCACCATTACCAAGGACCAATGGGTTCTGAACATTGTGTCTCAGGGGGTGCAAATTCTCCTTCCACACCCTTCCATCCCCAAAAGGGTTCCCAGATCTTCCACCAAATCAGTGGGCAGAGGCTCAAAAGCAAATCCATACCCTGCTCTCCTTGGGAGCAGTAGAACATGTTCCTGCAAAGCAGATAGGCCAAGGCTTCTGCTCCAGACTTGTTCTGGTAGCTGGAAAAGAGGGCACCTGGTGCCCCATCCTCGATCTTTCCGTTCTAAACACCTTTTCCATTCTAAACACCTTCCTGGTGATTCCAAAATTCAAAATGCTCACCCTCCTTCAGCTGCTACCCATGCTCTCCAAGGATGCGTGGTTACCCACCTTGGACCTAAAAGAGTCCTACCTCCACGTTCTCATCAGGAAGTCCTGCAGAAACTATCTTCACTTCAGGGCAGGATTGCAACACTTTCAGTTCTCTGCACTGCCCTTTGGCCTATCTACTGCTCCCAGAGTGTTCACAAAATGCCTGGCTCTGGCCATTACTTTTTGCAGACAAAGAAATATACAAATTTACCCATACGTAGACAACTGCCTTAGTCAGGCAGACAGCCAGGAAAAGCTGCTCAAAGACCTGGCCTTTGTAAAGAGCTTACTAACGTCCTTAGGGTACACAGTCAACGAAAAGAAATCCAAACAGGTACCCTCCAAAAGGATAATCTTCCTGGGAGCAAGTCTGGACACAGCATCCCAGATGGCAAGCCCAACACCAGAGAAACAAAGTTTCCTTTCAGCTTACTTCTCTTAACTGGCCACCAGACCCCAGCTCACTGGAAGGAAATTCCTTCAAGCCCTGGGGTTCATGATATCTTGCATACTTATTCCATATGCTAGACTGCATATGAGGAAACTTCAGTGGTACCTAAAGAGCCTTTGGTGTCAACACTCTGAAGACTAGAAACTCTTTTACCTATTATTCTTTGCCTGAGGAAGGAATTTCTTTGGTGGGCAACAGCCTGCTCCCACAACAAGGGACTGCCCTTCTCCCCACACCCCGCCACCCAGACACTCACCACAGATGCATCAGACTATGCTTGGGGTGCACACCTAAATGGCTGGTGCATACAGGGCTAATGGAACCCCCAGCAGCTCCCCCTGCACATCAGTCAAAAAGAGATGATGGCTGTGCAGCAGGCCTTGATGGCTTTCAAACCCCTTCTCTCCCTAGGGGTTCTCCTGATCAAAACGGACAACACCACAGTGAATGTGATACATCAACAGGCAGTGGGTTCCTCCCTACCTGTTGATGTGGTACATCAACAGGCAGGGAGGAACCCACTCCTACCCACTGTGCAGGCTGGCTATGACTCTTTGGTTTACAGCCTCTTCCATGCAACTACACCTGTTAGCACAATACCTGCCAGGCTGTCTCAACTCCCTGGCGGACCAATTAAGCAGACAATTTTTGGACCCCCACGAGTGGCACCTCAACAGAAACACATTCTTGCTAATAACTCAGAAATGGGGAACCCTGGAGGTCGACCTCTTTGCCTCCCACTCCAACCATCAGCTCAGCAAATTCTGCACCAGGGAGCATCACTGCATGGCATGGAATGTGGATTCCCTGTCCTTCTCCTGGTTAAACCTCTCAGTCTATACCTTTCCTCCCTTACCTCTCATTCCCAAGGTACTGATCAAAATCAGGGAGGAAAAACCAAGGACCATTCTCATAGCTCCAGACTGGCCCAGACAGCACTGGTACCCCTTGCTGCACAGCTTGTCCCCACTGCCCCCATGGAATCTTCCTCAGATTCCCAACCTCCTAACCCAGAGGGAAGAGGAATTCATGCATCCCCAATTGCAGACACTCAGTTTGGCAGCATGGCTTATACCCTGACCCATTCTGGATGTTATCCGAGAGACCAGATGCCCTAGCGCCAGAAAGTCTTATGCAAGATAAATGGAAAAGGTCCTGCACCTAGATCCAGGCTAAGGGAGCCAATACAGCACAGCCCTCCATCCCTCTCATGCTGGATTACTTAGCTGACCTAATACACATTGGTTTATCTTTCTCCCTTATTAAAATTCATGCCTCTGCTATTTCAGCACATTTTCCCACTGAGCAGTCTCTTTTTTTACACCCTGTGATCAAACAGTTCCTCAGAGGGGCTAATAACTTGAGGCCTCCCAGAAGGGCACCACCACCAGCGTGGGACCTAACTTTGTCTTGGAAAAGATCACCCTGCCTCCTTTCAAACCAGCTTCTTCTGCAGAGCTAAAATTTCTCTCCTGGAAGACAGCCTTCCTCCTGGCCATCACTTCAGCCAGAAGAGTCTCTGAGCTGCAAGCATTCATGGCAGTGGAACCCTTCATCATCTTCCATGCGGACAGGATATTCCTCAGAACTAGTCCATCCTTCATGCCCAAGGTGGTGTCCAGTGTGGCCCTCAATCAATCAATCCAATTTGCCCATTTCTTTCCTAACCCTCAAAACAAGGGGGAAAGGATTCTGTACTCTCTAGATGTACACAGACAGCTCAGATACTATCTGGACAGGACTAAACCCTTCAGAAAATCTGATCAACTGCTGGTTAGCTTTGCTTCAGGGGCAGGGGATAAAGCCACAAGCAAACCATTTCCAAATGGATAGCACACTGCATCCATTTCTGATACAAACAGCATGGCAAGCCTCACCCCAAGGGGGTCAGGACACACTCCACTAGAGCAGCCTCCACATCTGCAGCTATCCTCAGACGAGTCCCCACCAGGGACATCTTGGAGGCTGCCACCTGGACATCTGTTCACACCTTTGCCAAACATTACCACCTGCCTCTCTTTTCCAAATCCAGGGCACGGTTTGTCTCTCCAGTCTTGCAGGGCATCCTAGCAAGCCCATAGTTTCCTTGACTGCCTCCACCGATCTCCTCAGTTTTAGAAATCTACCCAAATGTGATGACTCCAACAGTGAAATGCGAAGAACATAGTACAGTTGTGTACATTCCCCCGTTTTTTCTTCCTGTTACTTTTCTTCCTTGTTGTTCTCCTTTCCTTACAAGGGACATATTGGTATTTATTTTCCACCGGCGGGGTTCTGCCACCAGAGCCGGGCCTTCTATTTTGGGGGCTCCTGACCGGTTGGGGCAAGAAAAACTGATGTAATGGTGTCAGCTGCCTTCCTTTATACCACTGACGACCTGACGTCGGTTTTCAAGTGACAGCAACCGACGCAGAAATACTAAGTCTCTGGTATTCAGCCCGGCCGAGGGCTACTCTGGCAGGGTTAACCCAAATGTTTATGACTGCAACAGTGAAGACACTCAAACATCTACATTTATGGTAAGCGTACACAACTGTACTTTCCTTTGCCAGTTTTCTCCAAAAAATGCCAGCCACCTGTTGCCTATTGCCTGTATCCCTAGTTGCAGTCATCCCTATTGGCAGAATCTCCTTTCTCCAATCCCGTGTTGGTTAGTTGTTAGAATCCTTTCTGCTACTTTATGGATATGATAACCTGCATGATTATTGATGTTATGTTGTCAATCTCGCCTTCATTCTTGCTGGATGGGTTCGGAGCCGAACCTTGGCTCCGACTCGGCCTAATACTAAAGCTCGAGAGCTATTTTTTACCGGCTCGAGGCTAACCTATGTCCCATAATGCTAGGCGTCATATACCCAGATCTCGTTTGCCGGCTCCAGGTCGTATATTATTATTAATAGCTTTATAGATAGTTTTTCTGTCAGATTTTTTTTCCTATTTTACCTTTTTAGTGTTATTGAAGTTAGTGACTAGTTTCCCCCCCTTTTAGTTGCTAAACCCCACCCTTTTCTCCACCCTTAAGGTGGTTGGGCCTCTGACCCTCCACCTTAGTAGTACAGTTTTCCCTTAGTTGTTCTGTGTGTGTAAGGAATTCTGTCCCTCTGTTTAGTGGTAGTTTCCCTTTTTCTGCTTATTGTAATTTTTTATTATATATTAGTGTAATTTTACATTAGTATGTCTAAGGATACTAAGGTATCGGGTTTCAAAAAGTGTGACTCGTGCTTTCAGAAGATGTCTCTGACAGACGGTCACACTTCTTGTGTGTATTGTTTGGGCCCTCTGCACCTGCAGGACTCTTGTTCCATCTGCCATGCTTTTAGCCCTAGAGTCCTGCAGGAGCGCAGAAATAAACTCATTCTTAGAGGCTTGTTAAAGCCTGAAGGTTCTCCGGCTAAGACCATGACTGGAAAACCTCCAAAGCCCGCCAGATCGTCGGCTCCATCTTTTGCTGCCTCGTCATTTCTGGATGGAACTGAGGCACCTAGACCTCAGTCGGCTCCGACTTTAGTGTCGGAGCCGTCCCCAAGCAGAAAGTGCTCCAGGTCTCCGTCTCTCGAGTCGGTTAGATCGGCTCCGAAGTCTCCTCTGTTGTCGGAGCGGAGCCATAGATCTCATTCCTCTAGGTCTTCCAGGCTTTCAGACCATGACCTCGAGAGGGTAGTCAGCCGGCTTTTGAAGTCGCAGGCACTGGCCCAGTTGCTACATAGCCTGTCTCAACAGACAGGGGCTACCCCTACACCCACTCAAGTTCCTCCTCCGACTACTCTGCTGAGTTCGGAGCCGGAGGTCGTCGAGGTGAGTACTGTGGGGGCGGCGGAACCGATCCCTCTTTTGTCGGTTCCTTCGTAGGCTCCGATCCCGTCCTTGGCTCCGTCCTTGGAGGGATCCGGGCACTGAGACTCCCTGGTTGGCTCCGAGGGGGCGAGTGGCATCAGACCCTTGTCCGACCCTGCTCTCCCTCTCGGAGCCTCGGCACAGGTGAGTTCGGCCCCATCGGCCTCGGAGCTGTCCCTCTCGGTGCTGGGGGAAGCTCTCATCTCCTCGGAGTTGGGTCCTTCTTCCCTGCCTGACAGGGGCACCTTTGAGTTCATGAGGAGCGTGCTGGCTCCAATACTGGCGCCACGGTCGGCCTCCTCGGCCCCTCCCTCTAAGGTGCCTGCTTCGGCCCCTGCCTACCCTCCCGACCCCAAGCGAGGAGAACCGACACTCCAGGCTGCCCCATTGGGCCTTTCTTCCTCTTCCGAGGCCTCCCCTGATCCTTCGGGGGAGCCCCCTCGGAAGAGGACATGTAATGGAAAACATGTTGACTCTCCTGAGTCAGTGATATCTGACACCAAACTGGATGATTCGGAAAGGTCCCCAAGGTCTCCCCCTCTGAGGATGTCTCCTTTTCTGACATCTTAGAGATCCTCAAACAGAGGGGGAACTGGTCTGCCCTTAACCCATCTGAGGACGAGTCGGTGTACCTGGATGCGTTCAGTTCTCACCCTTCCACCTCCTGGGTGTCCCCGCCTTTCGACCCACTTATGGAGGTGGTGGCTCAGAAGGCGTGGACGGCTCCGGATACTATGGAACCAACTCCCCGAAGGCCCACTAAATTTATTACTGCCCCAACAGACAAACAGTTTCTCTCTAAGGGTGTCCCCGTGGATGCCATGGTGGTGGTGGCAGCCACTAAGGAGGAGTTGGCTGACCATTCAGTACCTGTCCATCCTCCTAATATGGAATCTAGGACTATGGATAGGTACGGCAAGCGGATGTTTTCTTCAGCGACCTTTGCCATGCGGTCGCTGAACTATTTATGCCATTTCACCCGACTTCAGAGAGATCTTCTCAAGGAACTGGGTGAAACATTGCAGGACCCAGCAGCTGTGGGGTCTCAGGAAAAGATCAACTCCCAGCTGGGGACCCTGAACTCTATCGTTAACTCTTCCATGCGGCTCATCTCTTATGCAGCCGATGGAGTGAGTAGAGCCGCAGGTACGGGTGTTGCTCTAAGGAGACACGCCTGGTTGCAGCTCTGCAATTTTGCTGACCCTTTCAAGGCGTCCTTCACTAACTTTGATGGTTCTGCTCTTTTTGGACCTCAAGTGAAGGATACCTTAACCAGGTGCGAACAAGAAGGCAAGACTCTCTCTGCTGTGGGAGTCAGTTTTTCCACCCCTTCTAGACCATATCCAAAGGGTCAAAAGGGCGGGAAGATGTGGTTCCGCAAACCTCAAGGAGTTCTGCCGGACGCACATGGTGAGCTTCCCTCCAGAGGCAGAGGAGGGAACAACAACAGACGCTGTCCTAGGGGCAGGGGGGTCCACAGAATCAGGGTAGCAGAGAATCTTTCTCTGACAAACCCTTTCAGCACCCCTGAGGAGCTGCCTGACTGTCCACCTTCGGAGGCAGTCGGGGGAAGACTTTCGCTGTACCCAAAAGCCTGGTGCTCTCTTACGCAAGACAGATGGGTACGGTCGATCATATCCGAGGGTTACAAAATCCCCTTTATCCACACCCCACATCAACCAAAAGGGCCTCTTCCAGACGTTCCACCCAGTCTGAGAGACCAAGCAGCAGTAGAAATTTCAAAGCTGCTTTTAAAAAGAGCCATCCAGCCAGTCCTAACAGACCAACAAGGGTCTGGAATCTAATCCAAATTCTTTTTGGTACCAAAAAAGACAGGGGACTGGAGACCTATTTTGGATCTCAGCAGACTGAACAAATCGGTTCAAAGAACAAAATTCTGGATGGTCACGCTACAGTCCATTCTTCCCTTTTTGGGTCAGGACAATTGGATGTGCTCTATAGACCTTCAGGATGCGTACTACCATATCAAAATGAACAGGCGCTACAGGAGGTTTCTCCGCTTCTGGCTGGGAGCCAGTCATTATCAATTCAGAGCCCTGCCCTTTGGCCTCACCACAGTCCCCAGGGTGTTTACCAAATGCATGGCAGTGGTTGCGGCTCACCTGAGACGTCGAGGATTCCAGGTGTTTCCATATTTGGACGACTGGCTCCTTACTGCCACCACCAGGCACCAGTTACTTCAAGCCAGGGATTACGCTGTACAAACGTGCAAAGCACTAGGCATCTCCATAAATTTCGAAAAGTCTGCCTTGTCGCCTTGTCAGCATATTACCTTCATAGGCGCCATGTTAAACATTGTGGAGTTGTCAGCAAAACTACCTACACAAAGAGTGTTAGACATTCGCAGTCACATTCAAATCCTACTACAGGAGGAAAGAATCCAAGCCAGGCTTGTACTGAAAACACTGGGTCTAATGGCTGCAACAATCACCTTACTCCCTCTAGCTCGCTTTCATATGCGGATACTACAGTGGATGCTTTTTTCCCAATGGTCCTTTTAGCAGCGTCCCATGTCGCACAGTATTCTCATCACTCGATCATGCAAACAACACCTAGCTTGGTGGATGGTCTCACCTCAGGTGCTTCAAGGCAGACCGGTTGTTCTTCCCCCTCTGGTTGCCACCGTGACAACGGATGCCTCTCTGATCGGGTGGGGGGGGGGCATTTTCATTGCAGGACAGTCCAGGGCACATGGCAACCATTCGAGTGCCACTTGCACATCAATGTCTTAGAGATGAGAGCGGTGCTGTTGGCGTTGCAGGCCCTCCAGAACTCTCTTCCCACCAAGACGATTGCGATTCAGACAGACAATATGTCCGTAGTATGGTACATCAACAAACAGGGTGGAACCAGGTCCTATTCTCTTTGTCGGGAAGCGCTCAGACTCTGGCAATGGGCGATCTCTTCTCACCGGTTTCTGGTAGCAAAACACATTCCCGGAAAGTCCAATGTCATAGCAGGCAGGCTGAGCAGGGACATTGTCATGCCCTACGAGTGGTCTCTCAACCAACTAGTAGTGGATCAAATATTCAGAAGGTGGGGTCAGTCTTGCTGCAACCTTTTCGCAACCCTGCAAAACAGCAAGTGCCAGGACTTCTTCACCCTCTTTCCTCTTCCGGGCCTCTCTCCCAGAGATGCTATAGTCTACGATTGGCCCTGGGGTCTCCTTTATGCTTGCTTTCCCCCCTTTTCCCTTAATCATTCAGTTAGTCCAGAAAGCAACTGCCTTGAGATCCAGGATGATCCTCATTGCCCCTTACTGCCCCCGACAAGACTGGTTTCCGTTCCTACAACGTCACCTACTGGAGCAGCCCTGGCATCTGGACCTAGTGCCAGACCTTCTGACCCCTCAATCGGGCAGGCTGCACCAATCCCTTTCGTCTCTCAACCTCACAGCTTGGTTGATCCACTTCCAACCCTAGCCAGGCTTCCCTTAATTTCTCAGTCAGTACGTGAGATTATCCTTGCCTCTCACAAGTCTAACAACAGAAGGACGTACGCTCATAAATGGAAATGTTTCTCTATTTGGGCAAGGAAAAATCAAGTTGACCCCTTCACTGCTCCTGTCCAAACAGTTCTAGATTTTTTAGCGGAACTTTTCCAAAAAGGCTCCTCTTCAGCCACTATCAGAGTCCAGCTGGTGGCTATTGCAGATTTCCACGTTGGCATGTCAGAATCCAGCATTATGTCCCACAAGCTCTGCAAAGCTTTTCTGAAGGGTACCCTATTACTTAGGCCCCCAGTCAAAGCCCCTCCTCCACCGTGGGATCTAAATTTGGTACTGTCATCATTAATTCTGCCTCCTTTTGAGCCTGCTGCCTCCTTCTTGTTAAAACTGCTCTCCTGGAAAACACTTTTCCTGGTAGCTATTACCTCAGCGAGAAGGGTTTCGGAACTACAAGCACTATCTGTGCTCCCCCCTTATCTTGTTTTTCACAAAGATAGAGTGGCTCTTAGGACTAATCCATCCTTTTTACCTAAGGTTCTATCTGAAAAAAATCTCAATCAGACCATTGATCTCCCAGTTTTCTTTCAAAATTACACTGACAAAGCTGAGAGAAGATTACATTGCTTGGACGTTCACTGGCAGCTACGCTTCTATCTGGATAGAACTAAACTAACGAGAAAATCAGAGCAACTATTCTTATCTTACGTGGAAGGGAAGCAAGGCCTTCCAGTTTCTAAAGTGATCTTGTCCAGATGGTTGACCTCTCATCACTTTAATATATCAATTGAGGCATAAGGAGCTCTCTACCAAACCTAGAGCTCATTCAACTAGAGCATTAGCTTCCTCAGTTGCTTTTCAAGTGAGGTTACCTATGGATTCTATTTGTGCAGTGGCCACATGGGCCTCCCCTCATACCTTTATTTCTCATTACAAACTGGTTATTGCCTCCAGAAATCGTGCTGATTTTGGTTCCACTGTACTCAAGAGTCTGTTCCATTGAGCCACCCAGGACTAAGGTGCTAGGAACGCTGTCCCATCCAGCAAGAATGAAGGCGAGATGACAACTTAACATTAAGAAGTTATGTACTCACCATAACGTTCCATGTTAGTTGTCTTCTTTTCGCCTTCTTTCTTGCGTCCCACCCTCCATCCCCCTAGCCTGGAAAGACCTAGAGTATTGGATGAGACATTCTTTGTCACCAGGATTACCCCTTCACCTAGAGCTCTTGTCCCCTTTTTGGTAGCCCTGGTGAAAGACAGGCTGTGGGGCTCATAGTTGTATAGAGTTCATACATTTATCCTTTCTTGCAGTGGGACATGTTTTGTCCATAGTGTTAGCTATCAAACGAGATCTGGGTATATGATGCCTAGCATTATGGGACATAGGTTAGCCTCGAGCCGGTAAAAAATAGCTCTCGAGCTTTAGTATTAGGCCGAGTCGGAGCCGAGGATCGGCTCCGAACCCATCCAGCAAGAAAGAAGGCGAAAAGAAGACAACTAACATGGAACGTTATGGTGAGTACATAACTTCTTCTTATTCCCCATAAAGGCCTGCATCCAAAATCCCAGTCTCTCCTTGTTTCTTGAGCTTCCCCCATGTTTCATCATCATCCCTTTCCACTTTGAATTATAGTTTTCTGCTTGTGCTATGTGTAGGAGTCTTAACTGTGTAGCTCTGAAATACCCCTTCAGATTGGGTAATCCCAATCCGCCCTGTTCTACTGGAAGAATCATCGTATCCCACTTGACTCTTGCCGTCTTCCCCTCCAAGATAAAGTCCTTCACTTTTTTATTAATTGCTACCCACAACTTCTCCTCTTGTTGATAAAAATATGCTTGACCTGCGTATAAGAGTAAAGGGACTAAAAACATTTTAGCTGCTTGTATCTTACTATCAATATCCATATAACAAAGCTTCCATTTTCTCAGTTTTTGTATTATCTTTTGTTTAGTCTTTTCCCACATATCCTTAGCTGCCACACTAGAATAATTTTTAATCCATACTTCTAAATACTCCTAAATATCTCATTTTATCATTTCCCATAAGTATGGGTATTCCTGAATCAGTTCATGTGTCTGTACATAATTTACTGCTATTATTTTTTAGATTCAGTCATTTTGTATCCCGAAAAGATCTGAAACTGTCTCAAAATGTTCCACAACATTGTAATTTCTTTTTCTGGTTTTGTCAGGTACAAAATAATATCATCTGTAAATAAAGCCAGCTTTTCTTGACTACCATACCAATTATATCCTTGAATTTCTTAGTCCCTTATTTTCTTTGCCAGTGCTTCTAAATACAATGCAAATAAGAAAGTGCAAAGAGGATACCCTTGTCTGGTTCCTCTGCTCAACCAAAAATTATCAGAGAGGACCCCACCCACTTTAATTTTCACCTCTGATCCCTCATATATTCTCCTAATCAACATTATATTTTTTAAGGAAATGCAAATGCTTCTGTTGCCCTGCTCATAAAGTCCTAGCTTAGTCCTTCAAATGCTTTCTCTGCATCAAGACCCACCAACAACAATGGTATTTTCTTACATTCTGCTTGTTCTTCGCGTTTCACTGTTGCAGTCACCACATTTGGGTTATCTGCCTGCAGGTAGCCCTCAGCTGGCCTGAGTACCAGAGTCTTGGGATTTCTGCGTCAGATGCTGTCACTTCTTCCATGACGTCAGGTCGTCAGGGGTATAAAACATGCAGCCAACGCCATTACATCAGTCTTTCTTGCCGTGCGGTGCCCAAAGCAGAAGCAGTTCGCAAGTGCCGGTCGGCTGCCTCCTGAAATTTTCGTTTTCGAGTTTCAGACCTGAAGTCTTCCAAAAGGTAGGTATCCCGTTGGGGATCCTTTTTTCTTGCTCTAACCGATGTCAGAAAAAATTAATAATTGTCTTGCCTGTGGAAAGCAAATCCCTCATAGAGATTTTCATTCTTACTGTGTCACCTGTTTAGACCCAGACCACGATGTCCCTTGCTGTCAGTTTTGTGCCTTATTCAATGCCCAAACTATTCGTCGTCAGGCTATTTTTGTAGCTAAATACTTTCGCCCTTGGTCTCCATACTCCGAAATGGCTTTGTTAAGCCATGCGACTACCAATTTTCCAAAAAAACGTAAGGATAAAGACAGAGAGAGACCGCATAGGTCCAAAACTGCCGATGACACTACCGTTAAGCTAGTCTCTGGTCCACCGGTACTCATGAGGCGCTTTCATAGCCCCTGATACCTGCTTCTACAGATTTGCAGGCCTCTACTGAGACCCATTCGGAGTCTGGTATGTCGCGAGATGCTTCTTCGACTATGGAACCTGCGGATGTCTCTACCTTGGATGGGTCCAGAGCCGCTGTGCAGGCACCGGCTTCTGAGGGTGTATTCAGGTCTACAGCTTTTCATATTAAACAGACGACTTTGTTTCAAACCAAAAATACTGAATTCCTCAGGCCTAAAGTTAGCACTACACCTAGGAAACCGACGACCAAAGCACATTCTCAGGCCCACATGCCTCAAAAAATAAATGATTAGAATGGCTGACGACCTTGTTACCTTAATTAGGAGAAGCCAGTCTTCCCCCTCTAAGAGACCTAGAACTGATTTTCCTTCTGATTCTTCTGATCAGGAATCTGATATCTCTGTTCTTTCTGACTACCAGGACATTCCCTTATCTACCTATGAGGATTCTGATGCAGAGGAGTCCATTCCCTCTGCTTCCCCTCCAGAAGATTTTTCTTTTGGTGAAACCTTGCATACTCTTAGGGAGGATTTCCGCTGGGAAAAGCCAGGACTATTCTCAGTCCAAAAAGAGACTCCGGGAATTTTTAAACCTGCCCCAGCACATGCGTCTAGCTATCATTCCTGTTCTGAAAATTGTGGATGATGTTTTCTTGGAATCCAGCCTTACCCCAGATACTTTGCCTCCAGCTCCCAAGAAACCTGACCGGTACAATAGAGTACCTGACTCTCACAAATTCCTTTTCAAGAATCCTACTGCGGATCCAGAGACCATTTCCCAAAGACCAAAAGGCATTAAGGCTACTACTGCCAAAAAGTCCTACCTCTTCTGACAAGGATTCTAGGGCTTTAGACAAATGGGGTAAGAAGGTATACACCTCTGCTGCTCTGGCCATTAGGGCTTTAAATTGCCAGTTCCATATGTTAAAGTATCAGCAGCATATTATAGGGCTAATTAAACAGAAAATTATGTTGATTCCTGACTGTGCAGAACACAAAGATTTACAAGAGTTAATGCATTCTGCTGACCAAGTTGGTAAACATACTTTGCAGTGTGGTTTTGATGCTTTAGAAGCATCTTGCAGGGTTGCTGTCACTGGGTCTGTACTTAGAAGGCATGCTTGGCCTAAGGAACAAAACTTGCTAGATCATGTAAAAGCAGAATTACTGGATGCACCCTTAAACCAAGAGCGCCTATTTGGCAGTAAAGCAGAAGAAGTCCTCAAAAGGATGGAGGAAAAAGCTAAATCTATGAAAACTGTTAACGATTTCTTACACATACAGCCACATAGATTCAGTAGGCATTGGCCTTCAAAGAACTGGTCCTTTCCAGTCCCTTCAAGGCCTTCTCAGTCCAAACCCAGGGGCAGCAGACCACCAAGACTTCAGTCTCAGGTTATGCACAGATGTAAGCAGTGGGGTGCTCCCACGTCCAAAACAGGGAGTAGTGAGCCACCCCCCCCCAATGGTAAAATTGCACAATGACATCCTTAACTCCTCCAAGTCTTGCTCAACTGCTTGTGCCTTTAGGAGGAAAATTCGCCCTGCATGCAAAAAACTGGGAATACATTACCCAAGACAAATGTGTTTTAAACATTGTTTCCTTAGGACAAAGATTCCACTTACACTCACTCCCAACCCTAAGTTGGATGGCCAGATGTCCCCCACAAACCAGTGGGCTGAGGCCCAAAAACAAGTACTTTCTCTCCTCAGCATCAAGGCTATTCAACCTGTCCCAGCAGAACAAAGGGGACAAGGCTTTTATTCAAGACTGTTCCTGGTTCCCAGAAAAAGTAAACTCTTGGCGTCCTATCCTAGGTCTGTCTGTTCTCAACACCTTTCTGGTGGTTCCAAAATTCAAAATGCTAACTCTCCAACAGCTGCTTCCTATGCTAGCCAAGGATACCTGACTGGCAACCCTAGACTTAAAAGAAGCTTTCCTGTGCATTCCCATAAGGGAATCTTGCAGGAAATACCTACGCTTCAGGGCAGGCTGTATGCACTCTCAGTTCTCTGCACTTCCCTTTGGCTTATCTACTGCGCCCAGGGTATTCACAAAGTGCCTAGCTCCAGCCATTGCATTTTGCAGGCAGAGATGTATTCAGATTTACCCATACTTGCCTGATTCAGGTGGAAAGTCAGGACTTGCTATTACAACACCTGGCATTTGTAAAGAGACTTCTAACTTCACCGGGGTACACCATCAGCGAAAATAAATCACACCTAGTACCCTGCCAACAGATTGTATTCCTGGGAGCAAGCTTAAACACAACTTCCCAGATGGCATTCCTCACTCCAGAGAAACACATTTATTTGACAACCTACTGGCCACAAAAACCCAGCTATCTGCAAGGAAAATACTGCAAGCTGTGGGGTTTATGGCCTCTTGCATTCTGTTAATTCCATATGCAAGACTGCATATGAGGAAACTTTAATGGAATCTAAAAAGTCTATGGTGTCAACATTCTCAGGACCTGGAAACAATAATTCCTATAATTTCTTGTCTAAGGGCAGGGTTCCTTTGCTGGGCAGAGGCCTGCAACCACAATAAGGGACTCTCTTTCACTCTATCCTCTGCTGCCCGAACCCTAACAACAGGTGCATCAGACTATGTATAGGGGACTCACATGGCAGGGCAGTGCATTCAGAGCAAATGGAACCCAAAGCAGATGCACCTGCCTATCAGTCAGAAAAAAATGTCAGCTGTACATAATGCTCTGACAGCCTTCAAAGAACTTATTCTTCCAGGACAACTATTGTAAAGACAGACAACCCCACAGTTATGTGGTACATAATCAAGCAGGGGGGAATCCATTCCTACCCATTCTGCAGACTAGCCATGGCTCTGTGGAACACACCCTTGAGCAGTCGAGTTCACCTACAAGCTCAATTCCTGCCAGGCAAATTAAATTCACTGGCAGATGACTTAAGCTGAAATCTTGTGGACCCACATGAATGGAAACTGGAACCCAAAATATTCAAGCTTTTGAGGAACAGATGGGGGGACACCAGAGGTGGACCCATTTGCTTCCCCTCAGAACTATCAGTTGAACAAATACTACACCAGAACTCCCCACAGTCAGGCTGGGAAAGTGGATGCCCTGTCCTTTTCCTGGGAAAGCCTCTCAGTCTATGCCTTTCCCCATCTGCCTCTCCTCACGAAGGTTCTAATAAAGATCAAACAGGACAAGCCAAGGACAGTCCTGATTGCGCCAGACTGGCCACGCCAGTACTGGTACCCTCTTTTGCACAGTCTGACAGTGCTACAACCATAACACCTGCCTCAGACACTTTCCCTGAGCTCATCTCTAGCAACCCTCAGTGAGCAGGTGCTGGATGTCATTCTTGAGGCAAGAAGGCCTAGTACTAGAAAGTCCTATTCAGAAAAGTGGAAAATATACTGTTCCTGGAGCCATTCTCGGGGGATGGGCACAACAGTGCCCAACTTACCTCATATACTAGATTACTTAACAGAAATGCTCCATAAAGGCCTAGCCTTCTCTTCCGTTAAGATTCATGCCTCGGCCATCTCGGCTCATTATAATACTGAACCACCCCTCTTTTCACATCCTCTGGTAAAGCAGTTCCTTAGAGGGGCCAAAAATGTAAGACCCCCCCCCCCCCAGGAGAGCTCCCACTCCAGCCTGTGATCTTAACTTTGTATTGTAAAAACTTACTCTTTCCCCCCACTTTGAACCAGCTGCTACAGCAGAGTTGAAATTCCTCTGTTGGAAAATAGCTTTACTTCTAGCCATCACTTCAGCAAGAAGAGCGTCTGAACTGCAAGCCCTTATGGCAGTGGAACCCATGCGGGCAGGGTTTCCCTCAGGACTAACCCATCTTTTATGCCCAAGGTGGTGTCTAGTGTGGCTTTAAACCAGTCCATTCATTTGCCTACTTTTTTCCTTAATCCTCAGAATAAAGGGGAAAGGATACTGCATTCTCTGGATGTGCACAGACAGCATAGATTCTATTTGGACAGGACGAAGCCTCTCAGAAAATCTGACCAGCTGCTAGTCAGCTTTGCTGCAGGAGCAGAGGGGAAGGCCATTTCAAAGCAAACCATTTCCAAATGGATAGCACACTGCATCCATTTCTGCTACAAGCACCATGGAAAACCTACCCCACAGGGGATAAGAACACATTCCACTAGTGTTACTTCTACCTCTACTGCATTTCTCAGAGGAGTCCCTACCAGGGACATCCTGGACTTGCCTATCCTTTCTAAATCCAGAGCTGTATTTGCCACAACAGTCTTACAGGGCCTGATTGCCAGCCCTAATACTTCTTAATCTACCTCCACCCTTCCTTAGCTTTGGGAATCAACCCAAATGTGATGACTGCAACAGTGAAACACAAAGAACATAGTACAGTTGTGTACACTTAACATAAATGTAGATGTTCGAGTGTATTCACTGTTTCAGTCCTGGTTACCCTCCCTCCAACCCCCTGATTGTCTTTGGTTTCACCTATCCTTTTTGGTTTGGCATACATTATACTATGTGTATTTGCTTTTTGCTGGGGGTGTTCCGTACCATATAATTGCTTCCTATTGTTGGGGCACCTGATATCTGGGGCAAGAAAAACTGATATAATGGCGGTGGCTACATGTTTTATACCCCTGACGACCTGACGTCAAGGAAGAAGCGACAGCATCTGATGCAGAAATCCCAAGACTCTGGTATTCAGGCCGGCTGAGGGCTTACATGCAGGCAAATAATCCAAATGTGATGACTGCAACAATGAATACACTCGAACATCTACATTTATGGTAAGTGTACACAACTGTACTTTCCCTCTGGATCATCAGAACTCTGTTTATGTTGTCAAATGTTTGCCTCCCCTCCCTTCACAAAACCACATTGCTCAATATCTATCAGTTTTGGCATTACTTTTACCATTCTTTTAGTTGTTCAAGTTTGTTTTTAGTGCTAGAGGAAACAAGGGATATACTGTCCATTTTGGATCTCAGTAATGTAAATCAGTTTGTGAAAAACTCCAAGTTTCAAATGGTCATAGTTCAGTCTATTTTGCTTCTTCTGCAGAAAGACTATTGGATGTACTCCATAGATCTGCAGGATGCCTACTATCACATCAAGATTAACAGGTGCTCCCAGAGATATCTGCACTTTTGGCTGGGGGCCAGTCATTTTCAGATCAGAGCCCTGCCCTTTGAGCTCACCACTGTCCCTAGGGTGTTCACCAAATGCATGACATTGATAGTAGTTCATCTCAGACTGCTCGGATTCAGATTATTTTCATCTAAATGACTGGCTCCTCATCACCTCAACCAGGCATCTCCTCAAAAAAAACCCAGGGACTACTTAAGCCAGTTGTGCCAGTCTTGCGGATCACAGTTAGTTATTCCAAGTCCCACCTTCAGCCGGTTCAAGTCTTGGAGTTTTAGGAGCTTGTCTGGATACAAACAATCAGTTAACCTTTCTTCTACCAAACAGATTATAGCCCTTAAAAGTGCATGTCAGTCAGACTCTTTTCACATCCTATTCCCCCAGCAAAGTTGTTTCTTCAAGCCTTAGGGTCAGTGGCTGCACCGATTACCCTGCTACCAACTGCTCATTTCCACTTGCAGATTCTTCAGTGGGCTGTAGCCTTTCAATGGTCAATTCTTCAGCAGCCTCTGAACCATCCTATAAAACTTTCTTGGGTTTGCAAAGACTTCCTACTTTGGATTCAGTCCAGTGAAGTTTGTCAGGGACATCCTTTTGTACTTCCATCCCTAAGAGCCATGGTGACCATGGACATCTTCCAGTTTGGGTGGGGGCATTTCTTGGGACAGACTGTTCAAGACTTGTGGTCCCTTGAAGAGACCAATTTGCATATCAATGCCCAAGAGATGAGAGTGGTCCTTTTAGGGTTGCAAGCCTTTCGGAGCCTTCTCCCTCTAGGGACAGTCGCTATACATGTTTGGTACATCGCGTTTATATCACGCTATCGAAAGATGAAAATAGCAAACACTATTTCATCTAACCTAAAATATCTAAACCACAATATCAAACATTCAAAACAGAGAATTTTTTCCTTGGGAAAAAATTCACTATTCCAAAACACATACACACACAACACAAGCACACCTAAAAAAACATCAATCCACACACACACACACACTTATAATCCTACAACTACCCCTACACTAAACTGTACATACACTACTATCTATCCACTTACCTTAACCCAAACCCTAATGTTCGTCACTATCGCACACTCACCTAACCCGCTCTCTAACCCTAACTTACTTAACTCGTCCCTAACCCTAATTCACCTAACCCGAGCCCTAACCCTAACTCACCTAACCCGTGCCCTGATCCTAACAACCACACAATCGCACACTTACCTGAACCCGACCTGTAAATTTCCACCACAGCGCTGAAAGTAGCGAAGCCACAAAACCACCAACTGAATTCTTTCCCTAGGAAAGAATTCGGTGTTCTGCAGCTTCACTCTTTTTAGCACTCGCTCAAAACAGATTGATATTAGAACATTCAAAGTTTTAAAACTTCGATGCTCTGATATAGACCTGGTACATCAACAAACAAGGGGAACAAGGTCCTACCCCCTTTGCTGAGAAGCAGTGAGTGTGTGGCAGTGTGCTAACTCCTGTAACCACTTTCTTCTAGCAATGCATACTCTGGGGAAATCCAACGTTCTAGCCGACAAGCTCACTAGAACTATTCTGATTCCTCATGAGTGGTTTCTTAACCATATGGTGACAGAGAGAATCTTCCATCTATGGGGTCAACCTTGCTGTGACCTCTTTCCCTCTCCCCTCAACAAGTGCAGCAGGTTCTTTGCCCTAATCCACCCTCAGGAGGAGTCATTGAGAGATGCTGTGGTCTACATTTGGCCCACCGGTCTCCTGTATCCTTTCCCCTTTTATCTCTTCAGTTGAAGATCAAGGTTATCATCATTGCCCCCTGTCGGCCTTGGCAAGTTTGTTTCTCCTTTCTGTGGTCTCACCTCCTATGTCCTCCTTGGACACTAGACCCCTTACCTGTAATCCCCTAGACCATCCCTAAGCCCTCAGATCTCATTTTCTGCAATTTCAGTCAGACCGAAGATAAAGCCTCTCTCCAATTTTGCAAGTGTTAAGTGTTTTTCTTCAGATTTTTTCTTGCTGTTAGTGTTCTTTTTCTTGGAATAGTGTAAGAGTTGCTCCTCCCTGCTAGTAGTTGTTTCTGTTCATACCTTTAGCTTTGTTAGATAACTCTTAATACTTCTAGTGTGTGCGTGTGTTAGGTAGGCAGGTTTAGGCAGACTAGGTTCTTGTGGTACTGTTAAAAAAAAAAAAGTTTACTGGTTTAATTTTTTTTTCTCTGCGGTTGTATATTAGTTTTTGCTGGTGTCAGGGACCTTCCTGTGCTGGTTAGTTACTTTTCGCTAGCCTCAGTCTCATGCATGTGTGTGCAGTTTAGGATGTTTGAGAAACCAAATAAACCACTGGCTTTAAAAAGTGCACTTCTTGTGGGTATAAAATCCCAGATATCTCATCCCACAGGGATGGCTCGCACAGACATTTCAAGCCTCAAGCTGATCACTTGGTTTCTCCAATTCCAGTAATGGCTAGACAGCCCAGTCTTTCTTCCCCCCAGTTTGCGAAATTGTAATATCATCCCAGAAAGACTCAACTAGAAAAATATATGAGAGTAAATGGAAGAGATTTTCTTATTTGGCACATCAAAGAGAATTCAAACTACTTATTGGTCCTGTTCCTGCTGTTTTAAATTTTCTTGCTTCAATTTTCAAGGAGGTGCTAGTTTTTCAACCTTAAAAGTTCAGCTAGCAGCCATCTCTAATTATCACACTGGAGATAATGCTTTTGCTCTAGCTTCAGCCAGATTATGCAATGTACTTCTTACTTATATTCCCGATTAAAGACCTTACTCCACTGTTAGACCGTACACTTAAGCTGCAGAGCTTGGCTCAACCTCCCTTTGAGCCGTCGGCCAAGTCTGATCTCAAATTTCTCTCTTGGAAGACTATCTTTCTAGTGGCTGTAACTTCAGCTAGGTAAGTTTCTGAACTCCATCCACTCTCTTCAAAACCACCTTCTTTAATTTTTCATAAAGATAGAATCACCTTAGGCACCTGTCTGTCTTTTCTACCAAATGTAGCCTTGGAGACAGACATCAACCAAGTAATCAGCTTACCTGTCTTCTTCCCAAAATTTTGCAAAAAGGGAGAGTACATGCTTTACCTTTTGGATGTACATAGACAGCTTTGTTTTTATCTTCATAGAACAAAGGATTTTAGGAAGACTGACTAACTATTCATTTCTTTTGTCCATACCAAATTTGGAAAACTAGTTTCTAAAGTCACTTTAGCAAAGTGGTTAATGGACTATATCTCATATGTTTGATGTTCTTCGTGTTAAGTCACTTTAGCAAAGTGGTTAATGGACTATATCTCATATGTTTGTTCTCTATGAAGTCCGTCTTTACCAAGACCTCCTAAAGCTCACTCCACTAGATCTATGGCTACATCATCTGCATTCTGGGCTAGAGCCTCTATTGATGACATTTGTGCTGCAGTCACCTGGTTCAGTGCCCATAATTTTATTGCATATTACAAATTGGATCTCATTCCCAGATGCAGGGCTGCCTTTGGTTCTGCAGTACTCCAGAATATCCTTCCATGAGGGCCACCCAAGGTTATCGTAGCTGGGACTCTGTCCAGTTCGTTGAGGGAGGAATGAATGAAAATGAAAACATCAGATATAAAGTTATGTACTCACCATAACTATGTTTCTGATGTTGTCCTTTTCATTCTTCTACATTACTGGGTCAGGGATCTGACCATCAAATCTGATATGACCTCTTTGCTATAGACTTTTGCCACCATTCCTGTCAGATGGAAGATCAAGCCTCTCTCCAGTTTACCTTTCTTTTTGGGTGTTTCTAGCTTGTGGGTGTGGCTGTCATTTTTAGAATGTTTGTTCTTATTATATAGATAGCTTTGTGTGTTGTTATTAGGTTTTACAGGGCTAGTGGGGAGATGTGTGTATTTTTGTTTGAAGGTTTTCAATAAAACAAAAAATTCTGCAAGATGTGACATAGGCTCAAATGGAGATGTCAAGAAAGAACTTTATAAAAGATTAATCTGGTGTATGCATTGAATACAAAATCTGGAACCACACATTTAACAAAAAAAGCTGTTATATACATAAGTGGTGGGAAGAATAATCCCTCAAGAACATGACTGTTTCGATAATGTGTTTAAGCATCAGTGGTATCACAGATAAATACAAAAAAGAAAGGATAGTGAATTATATTAAAAAATGTGAAGTGCAAGTAGCTATGCTCCAGGCAACACACTTGGAAAGAACTGAACATGTGAATTTGATAAAGAAAGGATTTCAAGATGGTTACTCAGCAGAATATCTGGAACACAGGAGTACTTATAATAATTACAAGAGGCGCTATAATAATTGAAGAAAATATAAAAGACAAGAATGGCAGATTTATAGTATTAAGGGGCTACTGACAAGGAGAAGGATTACACTGGCAGGTATTTATATTCCACTGAAAACTGCTATAATGGAACTTAAAGAAAATTTTGGGAGAAATAATCAGCTTTCAACAAGGAATATTACTTATAGGTGGGGACTGGAATTTGATTTGCAACAGTGAAGATGTGTCTTGGGGGGCCAGAAGGGAAAATATAACAAAAGAGAGTAGATTTTTAAAGAATGTTATGAAAACATTTGGCATGGAAGATGTGAATTCAGTGCTAGGATTTCGGAGTGAATCTATAAACTATTCTCCAAGATAAAAAAATGGGCTAGGCTAGACAGAATATACATTTCACAGGAACATGCATTTAATTGAAGGTCTTGATACTCACCCAATAACTATTTCAGATCATGCACCAATAATTAAAATAAGAACACAAGGTAATGAAATAAAAATGAAACACTGGCACTTTCCCACCCAGCTGTTGAAAAAAGAGGAATTTAAGGAATGGGTAGTGGAAGTTATTCGGGAACTATTAGAGAAGATAGAAATTTCTTCTGAAAATATAGCTAGGGAGAAAGATAAAATCAAAATGGAATTTAAAAATAGGGTGGAAAAAAATAAAGGGAGATATGGTTAAGAAGCAACAAGAATGACTTAGAGGGACTGATGTGTTAAAGTACTGCAAAATAGGGGGAATGTCACAGAACATGAAAAGGAGCAACTGCAGAATGCTAAACAGAAAATAAGGGATTACCTTAATATGCATGAGGTTAAAAAGATTGCTGTTCAGCAACTTTTTTTTGATAATAGCCCTACAGCCCAAAAACTTTTAGCACAACGACTCGGGCAACATAAAATAGCATTGTCACCAAGCTTAGGGAGCCTGTAAAAAGGAAGATAAGGGATCTTGTAGAAGTATTGGAAATACTTTGAAAATTCTATTTAAGTCTGTATAAAGCAGATAAATGTGGAAATCAAGAAAAGGTACAAATGGAAATGTTTATGGAAGAATTAAATGTGCCCAGTCTAGACGTAGAGGAGGCCTGATTACTAACAGGATAGTAGGAGATGAGATAAAAATGGTGATGCTAATCAATCTACAGGAAAGTCCCCAGAAATAGATGGTATTCCTGTGGAGGTTTGGAAACTAGGAGGGGAAAAACTGATAAAGATCTGGAAGGTTTTATTTAACAGTATTTTAAGAGGAGGAAGAAGTATCAACATCCTGGAAGAAAGTGGTGATAGCTGTAATACCTAAAGAGGGTAACGATCCATCAGATCCAGCTTCATACAGGCCTATTTCAATAGTAAGTCATGATTATAAAGTATTTGTCCATAATGGCAAAAAGAATGGCAAATGTGATGCCAAAATTGATAGATATTTTGTGGAGGGAAGGCATACATTTGACAATATGAACAGAACAGTGATGACCCAGGGGGAAGCAGACTGTAAAAAAATACCACTGTTGTTGGTAGGTCTTGATGCAGCGAAAGCATTTGACAGAGTGGGCTGGGATTTTACGAGCAGAGCAATGGAAGCATTTGCATTCCCTGAAAAAATTATGTTGATGCAGAGAAAGCATTTGACAGAGTGAGCTGGGACTTTGAGTAGAACACTGGAAACATTTGCATTCCCTGAAAAAAATGTAAGGTTGATTAGAAGGATGTATGAAGATCAGAGGCGAAAAAATGGGTAGGGTCCTTTCTGATAATCTCTGCTTGAGCAGAGGAGCTAGGCATTGTGTCCTCTCTCCTCTTTGGTGTTTAGATTATGATGTCCTTCAAGAATGCAACTACAGTCATAACGTGTGTTGTCCTGCCTCAGGCAGCCCTCGGTCGGCCGGATTCCAAAGTCTGGGTCCGACGTCGGCTGATATTGCATTTCTCTCCGACGTCAGAGCGGCTGGAGTACATAAGCATCAGCCGACGCCATTTTCTTCAGTCTTTCTTGCCGCACGGTGCCTGAAGCAGAAGAAGTTCGCAAGTGCCGGTCGGTCAGCTCCTGTATTCTACGATACCGAAGTCATCAAAAAAGCTAAGTACCCCGTTGGGGACCTTTTCTTGCCTCAGCCGATGTCAGAAATTACTGAAAAAGTTAACAATTGTCTTTCTTGGGGTAAACAAATACCTCATAAGGATTTCCACTCTTACTGTCTCCCTTGCCTGGGCCCAGACCACGACGTCTCGGCTTGTGTAGCCTGTGCTCGCTTCAACAAGCGCACTCTCAGGCGCCGGGTGGAGTTCGCTGAAGATTTCTTCGGCGATAATTTTGCTTACACCATGCCGTCGGATCTTCCGACATCGCAAACTCCCAAAAAGCGAAAAGACCGGGACCGACATCCGCGGCCCGCGTCTACCACCGACTCCACGCCAAAACCTACCGCAAGTGCTCCGGTTCCCTCTGAGATGGTCTCTCCACCGCTCCGAGCCGAAGACACCGCATTACCGACGACTCCGATTCCAGACATTACTCCGATGCCAGTTATAGATCTTCCTCCGGATACCGAAACCGAGGAAATGCCCGAGACCATTGCTGTAGACAAGGTCACTCCTGCACGTGGAGCTGCCAGGCCCCCTATGGCCATGTCTATTAAGGCCTACACTAGGGCTAAGGCAGCCAGCAAAACAAAGCATATTACTTCTAAATCCTTACCTCAGCCGACTCCAGAGACACAAATTATGTCCATGGCTGCTGATTTAATTTCCATGATTAGAGGTTCACAGGCCCATCCTGAGAGAGGATCCCAGCCTCCTCCTGATAAAAGGCCCCGGGTAGAACCCTCTGACCCTACTCCTTCAGATGAAGATTCTGAGGGCTCTGTCCACTCTGATAGCCAGGAAGAGCTCTTTCATACCTATGAGGACTCGGATGCAGAAGACTCCATCCCCTCGGCCTCCCCTCCTGAGGATATTTCTTTTGGGGAAGTTCTGCACACCATGAGGGAACATTTCAAATGGCAAGGTCAGGAATATTCTGATTCCAGGAAACGCCTTAGGACTTTCCTTAAGAAGCCTCAGCACAGGCCCTTAGCTATTCCTCCTGTACTTGATGTTCTGGATGATTTGTATTCTGACTCTAGTGCTACCCCTGATTCTCTTCCTCCTGCTCCAGCCAAGCCAGACAGGTATTACAGGGTCCCAGAAACTCATTCCCATTTATTCAGGGCCCATACTGCTGATTTGGAAACTGTTTCACAGGGGCCTAAAGGAGTTTCAGCCTCCACCTCAAAAAATCCTTTGCCCTCCAACAGGGAAGCTAGGTCATTAGAGATGGGGCAAAAAGGTTTACACATCCACTACCTTATCTATGAGAGCTTTAAATTGCCTTTTTCATATGTTACAATATCAGGATTATCTGTTAGAAGATTTACAAAAAACATTAGCCACTCCTGATCCTTTAGACAGGAAGACTTTGCAGGAAGCTGTACATAACACTCAGCAAGTAAGCAATCACTTCCTGCAGTGTGGATATGATGCACTGGAAGCTTCATGTAGGGCAGCTATGACAGGGGCAGTCATTCGTAGACATCCTTGGTTAAAAGATCAACCTCTACCAGATCATGTTAAAGCAAAACTTCTGGATGCACCTTTGGAAAAGAACAAGCTTTTTGGTACAAATGCTAAGGATGTGTTAAAGACCATCGAAGAAAAAGCAAAATCAGTTCAGACTGTGAAAGATTTCCTCCAGGTTCAAACCCCCCAGATTCAGTAGGAATTGGCCTTCAAAAAACTGGTCCTTTCCTAATCCAGAAAAGTTTCAAAGGGGTAAGAACAGACGTGGCCGAGGAAGAGGCCAATACAGAGGCCCTTACAGGGGACGGCAATGGCAGCCAGGAAACCAAAGAAGTGACACAGGGGTTTCACCTGCCCCACAACCACAATCTCAATAACTTTCCTGTATCACCGCCTACCAGGGAACAACTAGAAGCTCCCTTGGGCAGGAAATTATCTCTGTTTGCAGAAAACTGGCACAGACTGACAAAGGACAAATGGATTTTGGACATTATAGACCGAGGGTACAGGTTTCATTTTCATACCTTACCAAGAAAACAAGGCATGCCAAATCTTCCACAAAATCAGAGGGCAGAGGCTATCAAGCAAATCACTCTGCTGACTCGGATGAAAGCAATAGAAAGAGTTCCACAACAAGAACAAGACCAGGGGTTTTACTCAAGACTGTTCCTTGTTCCAAGAAAAGAATCTCAATGGAGACCAATACTGGACTTGTCCGCATTAAACACCTTTCTCATAGTACCAAAGTTCAAAATGCTGACTCTACAGCAACTCCTTCCCATGCTGGGCAAGGGGTCATGGCTGATTACTCTGGACCTCAAGGAGGCATACCTGCATGTCCCTATCAGACACAGCTGCAGAAGATACCTCAGATTTCTTGCAGGGCCAGAGCATTATCAATTCTCAGCATTGCCATTTGGCTTATCTACTGCCCAGAGTATTTACAGAATGCCTGGCTTCAGTAATTGCTCATTGCAGGCTCCAGAGGATACAAATTTACCCGTACCTGGACGACTGCCTCATACAAGCGGACGACAAATTGATGTTGACAAAAAACCTGGATTATGTCATACGATTACTTCAAGCTCTGGGATACACAGTCAACTTCCAAAAGTCAAGACTGCAGCCATCCCAGCAAATAATCTTCTTAGGAGCCAAACTAGACACAGCCTCTCAGATGGCTTACCTGACAGAAGACAAGCAAGAGAAGTTAACTCATTATTTCAGAGGTTTAGCAAAACTCACCCAGATGACTGCAAGGAGATTCCTACAGGCCCTGGGTTACATGGCATCTTGCATTCTCCTGGTTCCATTAGCAAGACTACACATGAGAAAGCTTCAATGGTACCTAAAAAGCATTTGGTCTCAACACAGCAACAACTTGGAGACAATCATACCTCTCATTCCATGCCTACAAAAGGAATTCCTATGGTGGGCCTCGCTGAGCCAGGCAAACACAGGTATGTCATTCAAAAAACCACGGATAACACAGACCATGACTACAGACGCCTCAGACCTTGGATGGGGGGCGCACATGGAAAGCAGGTGTATACAAGGGCAATGGTCTCCAAAGGAAACACATCTGCATATAAACCAAAAGGAAATGCTGGCAGTGATGCATGCCATCGAGGCCTTTCAACACCAACTCCAGCAAGGCCATTTACTGATACGGACAGACAACACCACTGTGATGTGGTACATAAACAAGCAAGGGGGAACCCACTCTTACCCCCTTTGCAGACTGACAATGCAGCTATGGGAGAAATCACTGAGCCTAAACATCCAGTTACAATCCCAGTTTTTTCCAGGAAAAGACAAGGTGTTGGCGGACAGCCTAAGCAGGAATTTCACAGATCCACACGAGTGGAGGTTACATCCCAAGGCCTTCAGACAACTCACTTCGACATGGGGCAAGCCAGAAGTGGACCTATTTTCCTCTCACCTCAACCATCTTCTACCAAAATTTTGCACAAGGACATACCATCCAAAAGCTTGGAAAATAGATGCCCTTTCATTCAACTGGAACTCCCTAGCAATCTATGCATTCCCACCTCTGCCACTGATGACCTCAGTATTACTAAAGATCAAAGCAGAGAAACCCAAGGGAATCATAATAGCTCCGGACTGTCCAAGACAACACTGGTACCCACTACTACGGAGCATATGTCACACCAGGAGGTGGGCCCTTCCTCAGTGGCCTCTACTTTTGACTCAACACAATTTCGAAACACTGCATCCAAATCTTCAGACACTGCAGCTAACAGCCTGGGAGATCCCATAAATAACTCCAGCTTATCTCTCTCCAAGGAAGTTCAGCGGATACTAACAGAGGCTCGAAGACCATCCACCAGAAAAGTTTACTTAGCAAAGTGGAAAAGATTCAGCAGTTGGAATACCAGCAAGGGACATGATCCATCATTGTTGAACATCCCACTCATCTTGGAATATTTGGCAGATATGCTAAAGAACGGCCTCTCATATTCTTCCATTAAGATACATGCATCTGCTATTTCAGCAAGATACAACACTGATCCTCCTGTTTTTTCTCACCCCTTACTAAGGCAATTCCTCAGGGGAATCAAGAACATTAAGCCACCAAGAAAGGCCTCAGTGCCAGCCTGGGACCTCAATTTTGTCTTAGAAAAACTGACCTTACCTCCATTTGAGCCAGCAGCTTCAGTTGACTTGCAATTTCTCTCATGGAAGACAGCTTTCCTGTTGGCAATTACCTCAGCAAGAAGGGTTTTGGAGCTACAGGCCCTAATGGCAATACCACCCTTTATTATTTTTCACAGAGACAGGGTTTCATTAAGGACCAACCCTACTTTTATGCCAAAGGTGGTATCTAGGGTTTCTTTAAATCAAGCCATTCATCTGCCTGCTTTCTTCCCCAATCCTGAGAATAAGGGGGAAAGACTGTTGCATACCTTGGACATTCACAGACAACTTCGATACTGGACAGAACCAAGGCCAGTAGGAAGTCTGAACAACTTTTTGTAGCTTACGCCCCTGCAGTCCAAGGAAAAGCAATTTCAAAACAGACTATTTCTAAATGGATTGGACATTGCATCAGATTCTGTTATTCCTTTCATGGAAAGACTGTTCCAGCCAATGTCAGACCACATTCCACCAGAGCTACAGCCACCTCTACAGCATTCTTAAGAGGGGTGCCTACCAAGGACATTCTAGAAGCTGCTACATGGAGCTCCTTGCATACATTCTCCAAACACTACAATCTCCCTCTATACTCCAGATCCAGAGCAGGCTTTGCTTCGGCAGTCCTGCAGGGTTTGATTGCCACACCATCTTTTTCCAAGAGCATTCCTCCTCCCCCAGCTAAGCTATGGTATTCTACCCACATGTTATGACTGCAGTTGCATTCTTGAAGGACATAGTACAGTTTTGTACCTACCATAAATGTAGATGTCCGATAGACATGCAACTGCAGTCGGATTTTCCCTCCCTCCATACCCCTCTATGCCTAGGGTCCACTCCTATCCCTGTTACTCTTAGCTGGGGATATCTGTTATGGTGTATTTGTTTTATTGCTCATTTATTTGTCTGGAATCCTGTTTTTGTCTTCCAATTTGATTACAGCCTTCCTTGGAGGGCACCTGGCATCTGGGGCAAGAAACACTGAAGAAAATGGCGTCGGCTGATGCTTATGTACTCCAGCCGCTCTGACGTCGGAGAGAAATGCGACATCAGCCGACGTCGGACCCAGACTTTGGAATCCGGCCGACCGAGGGCTGCCTGAGGCAGGACAACCCACATGTTATGACTGCAGTTGCATGTCTGTCGGACATCTACATTTATGTTAGGTACAAAACTGTACTTTTAGAACCATTGGCAAAGAAAATAAGGGACTCAAAAATTCAAGGATATAGTTGGTATGCATGGGCACCACAGGCAGGTGTGAGGGGGTGCACTTGCACCCCCCTGTATTTTGACTTGCTTGCCGAGGGACTGCCACATTTGCTTTTTAATTAAATAAAATATATATTCTGTTTTTGCTTTTAAGGGTGTTCTTCTTTAAGAACGGTCCAGTCACACACACCTGTCACGTTGCTACTTGTAGCACAGTCTGTTATTCCTTTCCACCCGCACATGGAATTTTAAATACAAGATGATGTTCTGTGTGCATGTATAACAGCACCAAGTAAGGTTTCCTTTTCTTTCATCCTGGACAGTATTCATGTAGTTTATTTTGTAGCAGATGGCGGCCATGCATTGCAGATTTATGCAGGCTAAAGAACTTGGTGTTAAGAGATCTGTAAGAGATCTGGAAGTCTGAGGGAGAGCCATAGTCACAATCTTCAGGCAAGTGTTGAGCCCAACAGTGTTACGCTTCTTTGTGCTCATTACTTCTGTTTTGGAAACTTCCCTTGAGTTTCCGTTTATTGATTTCTCTGTTGTGCATTTCATAGCGATGCAATGCATTTAAGCACTCATGTATAATTGTTCCATTGTGTGTATAATTAGTTAATAAGTATTGCATTGCATACTGCTGACATAACTTTGCCGCAATATTCAGGATATTCTGTTCCAGGTTATTGAGGCTTCATTATAGATTGCATTGATCATCGCTTAGTAATTGAATGCGTGTGTGTATTTATGATATATCTTTGTATATCGTTTTTTTCTGTCCATACATATGTTTGTGTAATGCGAGTGCAGCATTTTCCTCCTAATCCTTCAATTCTTCAGTGCAGAATTTCAATATGGTATTTTTATTTTCTCTCTCAATTACAGGCAACAATCAGTTTCACACACAAATGCGATTATGCTGACAGAAGGAGACAAAAACTAGTTAGTGTCTCACTTGCAGCTGTCCTTTCCTTATCTTAATTTCCACTTTTAGTTCATCAGCCCCATGCTAAATTAAGGCCAGCTGTTTTTTCTGAGTGCCGTGATCTCTTCCAGGAACATGTTGCTCTAACATGTCACTACTTCTGTGAAACAGTACTTTCTCATACCCATTAAAAATGTATCCCATCCAGCTGCCACTAACTCTTTTTTTCCAGTCTTCCTCACAGGCTGCAGTTCTCTCAGTCATGCACTCACTGTACTGTGTGTTCATATGTCTACACTTCTGTCTTCTCCCTAGTAAATGTTCACATTCCCTGTATCCTGTCTTCATATGACAGCTGCTCTATTCCATTTTTCGTTTTGTGCCTCTTCTATGAATATTTGCTAACAGTTTATTTTCATTTCTCCTAAATGTTTTCCAAAAGTGAACTGAATATACTCACTGCATCTTCCCTGAAAACTCTCTATTAGAAGGGAGTGATGTTGCTATCTAATTTCAAGATTTTTGTACCTCAGAATAAGGGTAATAGTCATTCGAAGGCATGCACTTCGATTTTTTTTTTTTTTTTTTTGATCTCCACACTGAAAGGCTGTACATTGAAATTATGGCTTCTAAATCACTACATTTCATTTCTCATGTGTGTCCATACATTTTGATGGCATTCGACACTGCTTTATCATTTTACTCCAAACACTAAATATGAGTTGTGATAATGGCCTCGGGTCCTTTTCCTCTCCTCTGGTTTCCAGCATTTTTCAGATTCATATTGTACCTTGGTTTACTTTTTATCCCTTTTCTTTTCCATGCTAGCTGACCTTCGGCTGCCATTTCTTTTCAGACCATCATCCAGGCTGTTGTGAGATTAGTACTTTGATCCTAGCCATGGTTACTTTGTGGTTGCTGTGCGACTTGCAGATTGTTGTCCCAAGCCATTTTGACACATGCATGCTTTTAACACGTGGCACTCAGGCTACAGTAAGGCATCGCTTGGAAGCCTGTATTATGCAGCTGATCCATTGCTTTCTGGTTCATTCTACAAGTCTGTGTTAAAAGCCACCAGTGTGATGGAACCAGCAACCTCCCTCACAAAGGTATGGGCAAGCTAACATCAGCTGTCCTTCTCAGCTGAATTCCTCCATGCCTGTGTTGTAGCTAATCTATTTATCATACTAATCATACTTGTGAGCGCTGCCTCAAATAATAGGGTAACAGCATTGACACAAAACTGGCCTTTGAGGTTCCCCAGTGGTCACTTCTGCTGCTTCTGTTATTACCCATTAAACATCACCCATTAGTTTCCCCTGATGACAAGTTTTTGATCTGCCTTTTTCTGCCTCCATCAAATTTCTTTGTAGAATTGTCATCGGGGACTTTGCAAAATCATACCATCTTGTGTCCATGTTTGTCACTGTCTAGTGTAAAACTGTAAGTCGGACTGAAAAAGAAAATCTTTGAATCCTAGATGATTCTTACTTAGCACTCCGCTTTGCCAGAAATTGTCCAGCCTAACTCTAAACTTTTTGTTGTGTTACCTTTTTTAGGACTGGCATAAGGTTTACTGGCCTGTATGACATTGTGATCTGTAGTGAGAGTAGGGAACAGGTGGAGGAGACCGTGGAGAGATGGAGATATGCTCTAGAGAGAAGAGGAATGAAGGTCAGCAGGACTAAGACAGAATATGTGTGTGAATGAGAGGGAGGAGAGAGGAATGGTGAGGATGCAAGGAGTAGAGGTGGTGAAGGTGGGTGAGTTTAAATACTTGGGATCAATAGTTCAGAGTAATGGTGAGTGTGGAAGAGAGGTGAAAAAGGGAGTACAGGCAGGATGGAGTGGGTGGAGAAGAGTGACAGGAGTGATTTGTGACAGACGAGTACCAGTAAGAGTGAAAGGGAAGGTCTTTAAGAGGGTAGTGAGACCAGCTATGTTATATGGGTTGGAGACAGTGGCATTGCCAAAAAAGGCAGGTGTTAGAGCTGAATGTGGCAGAGTTAAAGATGTTAAGATTTGCAGTGGGTGTGACGAGGGTGGACAGGATCAGGAATAAGTATATTAGAGGGTCAGCCCAGGTTGGAAGGTTTGGAGACAAAGCCAGAGATGCAAGATTACGTTGGTTTGGACATGTTCTGAGGAGGGATGCAGAGTATGTTGGGAAAAAGATGGTAAGGATGAAGCTGCCAGGTAACAGGAAGGCCTAAGATAAGGTTTATGGATGTGGTGAGAGAGGACATGCAGGTGGTTGGTGTGACAGACCAAGATGCAGAGGACAGGAAGAAATGGAAACACTTGATCCACTGTGGCGACCCCTAACAGGAGTAGCTGAAAGAAGAAGAATGTATGTGTCATACCTGTCAACTGTACAGATTTTCCCAGAATGTCCAGATTTCTGCTTTATATTTTTGGTCTATTCTTCATAAAAAAAATTCTTATTTTTTTTTTTTTGACAAATCACTGGGATGATCTAAAGATTAAAGTTATGAAATAATGATATCTGATGAAGTTTCATGTTATGAGACGAAAGCGCTTAATCTGTAGATGCTGTAATAAACTACTGTGTTTTTACTATTTCTGTATTGTGGAAGTGAATTTCTTGTGATTCCCTTGTGGTGAGGATGGACCTTTATTGACCGAGTGGCTGACAGTTGTTGTTTTGGTTCCTGGTAAACTTGTTTTGGGTGTTATTCAGCTGACTTATCCTATTCGTGTTTCTTTAAACCAAATAAACCAGAACGGACAAGCTTCCAACAGGCCAAACTCAGACAATAAAACTTAGCACTTTCATTCACTTTATTAATGTGAACTTCTTCAGAAAAAACAGTGAATAACACACCCATTCCTTTTATACTATTTCACTGTGACATACCAGGAAATGATGCAACAATTCACTTAATATTAAAAAATAAACATATTTGACAAATTGCCAAAATAAAAAAACTCATATATATGTATAAAAATACATCTGTACATAAGAAATACTTTCTTTGAACATTAAATAGTGTCTCTATATAATAGAAAACACTTTAAGTTAATAACTTCATTTAATCCCGGTGTCTCGTCTGCCCCAAACAATTGCCAAAATGCCTCTTTACACTCCAGGATGTTGTTTAAATCCCCAGCTAATAAAGCTTTGTCCATACTATCTAGAACAAAAAACTCAAATTTCTTAAAATTGGAACAAGAAAGTGTGTGTCTAGTCAATGAATTGTTCTTATCTTTTTTCTTTATAGCCAACGTATGTTCATAAATCCTATGTTTTAAGCTTCTCTTAGTTTTTCCTATATAGTAATTTTTACACGTGACACAAGTAGCCATATAAACCACTAGTTCACTGTTACAATTATAATACTTTTTAGCCCAAAGCGTTTGCTTCAGGTGTTCTACCATAGCAAAAGAGGAATTACTAATGTATCTACATTGTTTACAGTTCATACAACTAAAGGTTCCCTTCTTGTTGGAACAAACTCTACCAATATTACTATCTTTTTCTTTGACTGATTCCAACATAAACTTAATGTTTGTCCATCTCTTAAAAGTACATTTAGGTGTTTGTCCTATAATGGAAGCTAATTCCTTGTTACCAAGGATAATTCTTCAGTTGTTTTGAATAATAGATTTAATACACAACATCTCTCTGACTATCGGTACAGGAAATGCAGTGTAAACTTATTGTGTATTTACTTCAGTACTCATTCTACAGACAGATGGTACACCTACTACTAGATCTTTGGAATGCAAGATAGGTTTAGCCACCCCTTTTCTCAAAAGTCGAACCTCACCTTCTATTCTTTCCAAGAAACCTTGATCATACCCCTTATTAAGGAACAAGGATCTTAAAAATAATAATCCTTTTCCAAAAACCTCTTCGTCTGAGGTGAGTCTACTTAATCTTATCACTTGACCCTTAATAACTCCCTTTTTCATGTGAAATGGGTGCATACTATCGCTATGTACGTACTGATTAGCAAAATATGGTTTACTGTATATTTTGCTCTTAAAAGTTCTTGTGACATCGTCCATACTAAGGGTCAAATCTAAAAAAATAATGCCCTTCCCAAATCCCCCGATTTTGAAGGACAAAAAACTAGTTGTGTAATTCAAATTTGTGACGAATTCCACAAAATCTGAATGATTACCCCTCCATAGGAAAAACAAATCATCTATGTATCTGTAGTATAAACCAACCTTGCTGTGAAACTAGCATTAGACTTCAAAAACTTCTGTTCCCAATTTGCCATGACTAAATTGGCAAAAGCCGGAGCAACTCTTGCCCCCATGGCTACTCCTGAGATTTGTTTATACAAGGTTTTATTACATTTAAAAAAGTTGTTGTCCAATACTAGTTCCATTAAACTACATAACATGTTGATTTTCTCCACTGAAAATTCAGTATTCCTAGTTAAATATTTTCTCATATATTCCGCACATTGTTCCTGATTAATAGAAGTGTACAAACTTTTTACATCAAGTGTACCAAAATACAAATCCTCATTCAAACTTCCATAGTCTCTCAAAATTTTAAGTAAATGCCATGAATCCCTTATATAAAATTCAGATTTCTGAACTACTGGATTCAACATACTATCTAGCCAAATAGAGATGTTTTCAGTCTTTGATTGTTTAGCTGAAATAATTGGCCTAAATGGTGGACTTTTTTCATTGTTTTGGATTTTAGGAATACCAAAAAAACGTTGCTAATTTGGGATGTTCCACCAACAAAAAATCATATTCAGTTCTATTTAATTCTCCTTGGCAGAACATATCAAATAGTGTGGTGTCCAATCTCTTAAAACTTTGGCCTATATATTCATAGGTCACTTTTTTGTATGTACTTTGATCATGTAACATTTCTTCTATTGATTTTGAATAATCAATAGTATTCATGATCACTATCTTGCCCCCTTTATCTACCTTCATTGTTCTAATAGTGGGATTTGTAGTCAATGATTTTAATGCCAAAAGTTCTTCATTAGTCAAATTGTTTTCTACATGAGAATTTTTTATCCTTCTAAACTCACTCTCACAATTTTTTTGAAAAACTTGTAAAGTGTTAAGCAAAGGCGGATTGAAGGTGCTTGGTCTACAAGGTGTTAATGTGTGTGTCTGGTCTTTAACCACAATATCCTGCATGATGTACCTTAAGTTTAATTTTCTTAAAAACAACCTCAAATCTGTAAGTAATTTACCAACATTCATCCCACATGTTGGAATGAACAAAAAACCTTTCCTTAAAACATTTTCCTGCCATTAGAGGAAGGGGTGTATCAGACAGATACAACATCATAAGTACTAGTAGTAGTCGCAACTACCACTTCCGTTTGTTCTTCCCTTTGTATTGGGTAGAATTGTACCACTTTGTAGTCTGTTTGTTCAGTGGTTGTACTTTTTGAAAAGGGGCATTGTTCTGCTCAGCTGGTAAATTAACTACATCAGCATAACTAGTACCAGGGACTGTCCTAGTGTCTTTTGGATTAGAGGAAGAAGTACCTGTGGCAACCACTGAAGCAACTTCCTTGCTTCCTAATACAGCGTCTCCATTAATTATTCTCCCTGGTTGGACTGTGTTGTCCTGAACTTCATTGTCCTTATCTTTCTTTGTGTCCGTGTTTGTCGATGAAAAAGAACTATCAGACACAATGTATGCATGATTAGAATTGTAAGACGCAATGTCCCTTCTCAACTTGGACTGTTTTCTTGAAATAATTGTTGCCCTGTGACGGTCGGCCTTTGCCTCCACACCATTATACAGTTCGGTGAAATTTTGGAAACTTGTATAATTTTTGATACAACCATCTAAAACTTTTATACTATCTCTTATTTTACAAATTTCCTTTTGATAATACTCCACCAAAATCCGCATCATGGCCAGTCCAGTTTCATTATATAAATCTATTAACATTTTACTTAAAACATCTCCTGGTGTCACACAATTAGGAAACTTAGCTGTCCTTAGCCCTCGTGGTACTATTTTACGTGAAATACATTCGTTCAAATACTGTATTTCCAAATTCAGGCTCACGTATTTTAATACCAGTCTTTCCATATCAAAAATACTTTTTTTTACATGAAACAGTGTCATTAGGCTGCCTACTTACTGTGTCATTAACACTCACCTCTACCACATTTAATATTAAGTGAATTGTTACATCATTTCCTAGTATGTCACAGTGAAATAGTATAAAAGGAAGGGGTGTGTTGTTCATTGTTTTTTCTGAAGAAGTTCACGTTAATAAAGTGAATGAAAGCGCTAAGTTTTATTGTCTGAGTTTGGCCTGTTGGAAGCTTGTCCGTTCTGGTTTATTTGGTTTAATTGAACATTCAAAGTTTCAAGTTTGTCTATTTGTGTTTCTTTGTACTAAATAATGGTATGCGTTTGAGTTTCAGATTTCATATCCTACAGAAAATGCATTGTTAACACACATGCTTGTTATTCTATCAACTTTCTAAGTTTATAAGAGCGTTTGCCCCCTACCCCTTGTGACAGGCTTTGTCTAGATTTCTTGTGGTAAGAGGTTGAGAGGTAGTGTGTGTGTGTGTGTGTGTGTGTGTGTGTGTGTGTGTGTGTGTGTGTGTGTGTGTGTGTGTGTGTGTGTGAGAGAGAGGGAGGTAGGAGGAATGTGTTACTCTGTGTGTATAAGAGGGAGAGAGGTGTGTGTAAGAGGGATGTAGCATACCCCTCAACTGATGAGGTTTTTGCCCCATATTTTTGTCTGTTCCTCATAAAAAGGATTTAAGTTGCTAAATAATGACAGGCATTCAGTTTTAGACTTCATAGTCTTTAGAAAAATGCATAGTAACACAAATCCTGTTATTCTAGCAGTTTTCCAAGCTCATGAGAACAATGTTTGTAATCTGACCCTCTTTATTTTAGGGTTTGTCTAGATTTTTTGCACTAAGAGTTTGAGGTGTATGTGTAAGAGAGAGAGTGAAGTGCTCTAGTTGGGATTAGCAGGTGGTTAGTAATTTGCTTAGGCTGAAACCCTGTACTTTAGCTACAGGAAATAGCCTGAATCCTCTACCCCAGCTACCAAGCTGCATTTTTCAAGGAAATGAGATTCAGGTGCAGTTTTCAAGGAATTTAGTTTCAAATGCAGTTTCAAGGAATTGTGAGCTTTAAGGGAAGAGAAGATTATTGTTGTTCATGCTAAGTCTGATCACAATGTGCAACTGTTTGTTTTAGTAAATGGTATCACTATTTAGCATACTTGCATTTCGATGCAGAGGGCTGTGGATTCTACTCCCACAGCATATAGATGGTTTGCTGATACTGTGTTGTATTTTAAGGGGGTGGGGTGCTGCAGTCATGAGTATGTCCTCCTTTGGATGAGATGCCTAGTAACCATGAACCTTTTTTCAATTTCCCATCCATACCCCATTGCAGTATTACCAGATTACCATTTATTTAATGTAACATAGGCAATTTACATTGGCACTGAATTTGTAGATGAAACAGTGAAATGTAAAGTTGTTTGGTAGCAGCAACGTTTTCATTAGTTACAGATCGCTTTAATGTGGAATAATTCAAATGACATTTACTTGTCCAGAGATAGTGCATATTGACTGATATTGGTGGATTGTAATGACAGAAGTTGGAGTGGCCTTTTATAGTTGAAATGTTCTGAATTGGACAGTTTTGTCATTATGTTTTGTTTCATTGGTAACTGGAGTAATGTTCAAAACTTTAATACAGTCAGGAAGGTGAATCAAAGAACTTTTGCGTGGTCCTAAAATTTTGTGCAAGGGGCCTATGATTTGAAAACAGCCCAAAGGTAAATTTAATTCACCACTGGCCAGATGCATTTTCTTTGAATGTGGGTTTCAATGCTGTTTCAGTGAATGTGAGTTTCAAAGGCAGAGAAGTTTTAATGCTAAGTCTGTTTTCATTGTGAGACAGTATTGCTTTGTTTAGCAAATGTCTATCAGTGTTTGTGGTGTAAGATTTGAAATAAAAGTTTTAAATTAAATCCATATATCTGTAATCATTGTAGAAGTAAAGCAGCAACAACACGCAGACTGAGAGTTTTGAGTAATGTTTATGGCAACTGGGGAGAAGTAGCCAAGTAATGGGACACTGGTATAGCTGTGATGGGGGGGGGGGTGAGTGGGGGGGGGGGGGCTCTGGGTTTTCACCCCCCAGCAAAAAATCCTGCTGGCACCCAAGTTGGTATGGTAGTCAAGAGAAGCTTGCTCTATTTGCAGATGACATTATTTTATTTATACTTAAAACCAGAAAGGGACATTACAGTGCTGTGGAACATATTGAGACAATTTCAAACCTTTTCGGGATACAAAATTAATGAAACCAAAACAAAAGCAATAGCAGTAAATGATGTACCCACATACTAATTGGTTCAGCAATATCCATACTTCTGGAGACATGATAAAATGAAGTATTTAGGAGTATAGATAGATTAAAAATGATACCAATGTGGCAGCTAAGGATGTGTGGGAAGAGACCAAACAAAAGATAATACAAAATTTGAGAAAATTGAAGATGTTATGTGATCCTATCTCGCCTACATTCTGACTGATGGGTTCGGAGCCAATCCTCGGCTCCGACACGGCACGCTTATGCCAAAGAGCGAAGTCTCTTATTGGCTGAGCTTACTATATCCCAGGATGCACCACTACCAGTCCCCCAGATCTCGTTTGCCGCTAACAAGCAAAGACGTGGTCTCGAGCTTGGCTGAGCTAAGTAGTGTTTTTCACTTACTTTTCCTGTCAGGGTTTTCCTTAAAATTCAACAAAAAGCTGTTTTAACAGCTATCGTGTGTTTTTTGTGTGTGAGTGAAGATTTTTCTTGGTGAAATTCTTGTGTAGTGACTGAGTATTGTCTGACTAAAGGTCCCATTTGCGTTGTAGGGCCTTCCCCTGTCAGTCTGTTGTCTGGCTAGTCCCGTATTAATTTTAGGGGTCTTAGATCCTTTAGTCTTATTTTTTTTTTATTTGTGACAATCCTTCTTAAAAAAAAAAAAAAAAAAGAGAGAAAGAAGAGAGAGAGAAAATAAATCTTTCTGTGATAGAGTGTTTTGTGTTTTTGGCTAGTTCACTGATTTGATTGCCATAATGTCACAGGCTCCTAGGCCTTCAGGATTTAAAAAGTGCACTAAGTGCAGTTTCAAAATGTCGATCACAGATGATCACTCTCTCTGTGTATACTGTTTGGGCGCCAAACATTTGCAGGAGTCCTGCAGCGTGTGTCACGCGTTTTCCTCGAGGGTCCTCCAAGAGAGGAAAAATAAACTTATTTTAAAAGGCCTTATTAAACCCTCATTTGAAGAGGCATTGGCTTCCTCTCCTTCTCCTGCTAAGAAGAAAAGGGCGTCGGCTCCGACCAGTCCGTTGGAACCGACCACCAAAAGACATAGGCAGGCTTCTCCTTCGGCTCCACGGACTTCGGAGCCGAGGGCGGAACGGTCTGCCTCGATGCCTCCAGCCTCGACTCCTCTGGGTTGAGCCGGCGGCTGGGCGTCAAGCGGGTCACCTTCATCGGCTCCACTGATCTTGGAGCCGATGAAGGTTGTCCTCAGACACTTCCTCCTCGGCGCCGAAGCCCTCTTCGCACCGATGGAAATTGGTTTGGACACTCCTTGCGCCGATAATTGTCGAGTCGATTCGGAGCCGGTCCCCTAGTCCCTTGGAGCCATTGGAGAGGCCTACTCGGACCCATTCGGTCTCTTCCAGGTCATCAAGGATGTCAGATTCGGACATAGACAGGGTGCTCCAAAGACTGTTCCAGTCCCCAGTCTTTCAGAAATTTGTTTCAGCTCCGACCCACTTGGCTTCGGAGCCGATAGCCCATTCCATTGCCATTCCTCTTCCGACCGCTTCGGCTCCGTCGGAGCAGGTGCTGATGGAGCCATTGGAGATCCTAGGGTCGGCTCCGACCCTTACTCCAACCCCGGCCTTCGGGTCCGAGTTTAGCACACGGATTTCTTCGGCCGGACCCGGGGGTGACGTTTCAGGACCAATGCTGTCGGTTCCAAGCCTCCCTCTCGGTGCTTCGGCCGCGGGACTTCCGTCTGCTATCATGGCTCCGGGGACCGGACCCACCCAGGATTCTGGGGGTCTGGCCTTCAGAGCTATGAGGAGTGCCTTGGCCAAGTCTTCTTCGGCCATCTCTACGGCTTTACCGGCACCTTCCCTGGGCATGGAGACTGGGTCTTTGGCAGTTCCCCTGTCTCTAGGCAGCGGAGCCCGGGGCCTGAGGTTACCCCCACTGGGGGTTCCCCTCCTCCTGAGGGTCTTTCGGAGTTGTCTTCGGAGGAGCCCCCAAGGAAGAGATCGTGCAAGAGGAAGCACGTGGACTCCCCCGATGAGTCTCTTACATCGGACACTGATCTTGATGATGCGGAGGGGTCCCCAAAGTCGTCCTCGGATGATGTCTCATTTGCAGACATTCTAGAGATCCTTAAGCAACGAGGCGGCTGGAATTCCAAACCCCCCTCCGCTGATGAGTCGGTGTTCCTCAAGGCCTTCGGGGCTCAGCCCTCCGCCTCCTGGGTGTCTCCGCCCTTCGACGAGCTCCTGGATTTGGTTTGTCGGAGGGTGGGAACATCCAGATACTGTGGAACCAGTGCCTTCTCGCCCTAACAAATTTTTGTCTGCCCCACCCGAGAAGGAGTTCTTAACGAAAGGCGTGGCTGTAGATGCCATGGTGGTGGCATCTGCTACCCAGCAGGACATGGCAGAGGCTTCAACGTCCGTCCATCCTCCTAATAAGGAGTCTAGGAGCATGGACCGCAGGAAGCGCACCCTGACTTCAGCGGCCTTTACTCTGAGGTCCCTGAATTATTTGGCACATTTCACCAGACTACAGAGGGATCTGGTCAAGGAGCTCTCAGACTCCCTCTCAGGTAACCTACCTGAGCAGCTAGCCCAGTCGGTTAGCTCTCAGTTGGCTATCCTTACCTCGATTTCTAACTCGTCCATGAGGCTCATTTCATATGCGGCGAAGGCGGGCAGAGCGGCAGGCACAGGCGTGGCTCTCACGGAGACAAGCCTGGCTCCGTTGTGTCATTTCGCGGAGGCCTTCAAGTCTTCCTTTGCCGACGCTCCCTTTGATGGGTCCTCTTTGTTTGGACCCAAGGTAAAGACACTCTTACCGCTGTGAGCAAGAGGGAAAGACTTTATCTGCCATAGGAGCACGTTATTCCACTCCCTTTCGGCCTTATCCCAAGGCTAAAGAGGAGGGAAGATGTGGTTCCATAAATCACAGAAATTCTTTCCTCAACAGCAGGAAGATTCCCTTCCAGAGGCAGAGGACGGGAAATTTTTCTGGGAGACGCCGTCCCAGAGGCGGCAGAGGCCCCGCAACACTGGAGACCGCGAGTCCTTTCGTGGCTCTTCAGCCTCCCACACTCCATGAGGGATTGCCCGGCTGTGCTGCTCGGAGCCAGTCGGGTGCCGTTGCCAAGCACCTAAAAGCCTGGGAGTCTATTACTCAGGACAGATGGGTGCTTGGATTATTGCTGGAGGTTACACCATTCCCTTCACACACTCACCCCCACCGTCCAAAAAATCCCGGACCCACCACCCAGTCAAAGGGAAATTGCAGCCGTAGAAGCTTCAAAGCTGCTAGAAAAGGAGTCATCCAACTGGTCCCCACAGACCAGATCGGATCCGAAATTACTCAAGGTTCTTTTAGTGCCAAAAGACAGGGGACCTGAGACCCATTTTGGATCTCAGCAAACTAAACCAGTCCGTCATGAAGTCCAAATTCGAATGGTCACTTTACAATCCATTCTCCCATTGTTGGAGAAAGATGTTTGGATGTGCTCCATAGATCTCAAGGCGCCTATTATCACATACTGATACATCAGGCGTCCAGGAGGTATCTGCGCTTCAGCCTGGGAGACAGTCATTTCCAATTTTGTGCACTGCCCTTTGGTCTCACCACAGCCCCCAGGGTGTTCACCAAGTGTTTGGCAGTAGTGACTGCTCACCTGAGGAGTCTCGGATTCCAAGTGTTTCCCTATCTGGACGACTGGCTCCTGACTGCCACCACCAGGCATCTACTACTAGAGAACCTACAAGCCACCATCTCCTGGGTGCTTCCCTGGGAATTACATTCAACTGGTCAAAGTCTGTCTTGCTGCCTTCTCAGCGCATAAGATTCATAGGAGCAGAGATAGACTCAAAATTAATGCGAATCTTCCTTCCTACCGAAAGGATACAAACATTACAAGATCAAGTCCGAGCCCTGCTTCTAAGATCCAAAGCCCCAGCCAGGATGGTCCTGCAACTTTTAGGTTCAATGTCTGCCACGGTTCTCCTAGTTCCTCTGGCAAGATTGCGCATGAGGATTCTTCAGTGGCTGTTATCGACACAATGGTCTTTTCAGGATCTCCCCCTCAATCATCACATACTGATTACAGAAACATGCAAACGGGACCTCCGCTGGTGGCTTCTGCCATCCAATCTGAATCAGGGAAGACCTTTTGTTATACCCCCTCCGGTGGCCACCTTGACAACGGATGCCTCCCAGATGGGGTGGGGGGGGGCATTGTCTGGGCAGGTCAGTTCAGGGTTCCTGGCTTCCAAACGAAACATTTCTCCATATCAATGTGTTGGAAATGAGGGCTGTACTTCTGTCCCTACAAGCCCTTCACAAGTTTCTCCCTCAAGGCGTTATCGCCATCCACACAGACAACGTGTCGGTGGTCTGGTATCTAAACAAACAAGGAGGGACCAGATCTTACCCCCTTTGCAGAGAGGCCATGAGGGTGTGGGAATGGGCAGTGGCTACCAAGCGCTTCCTGGTAGCGACCCACATTCCAGGAAAATCCAATGTATTGGCAGACAGACTGAGCAGGACTATTCTCTCTCCTCACGAGTGGTCTCTGAACGAGACAGTAGCAGCTCAGATTTTCAAAAGATGGGGGATTCCGTGCTGCGACCTGTTTGCAACACCACGAAACGCAAAAGGTTATTTTCCTTGACCCCGCATCAAGGGGAGGCAGCTACGGATGCTCTAGTCCAACCTTGGCCAACAGGACTGCTTTATGCTTTCCCTCCGATTCCACTCCTCCCCAAAGTCATCCAGAAAGCTTCCCAATTGGGGTCCACAATGATTCTAATTGCTCCGTACTGGCCTCGTCAGGTATGGTTCCCCTACCTACAGAAATATACTCTGGACGGTCCTTGGTTCTTGGATCTAACTCCGGACCTTCTGCTTCATCAGTCGGGACAACAGCACCAGTCCCTTCACACCTTGAAATTAACAGCTTGGCTCCTCCACTTCCGACTTTAGTCAGAAATCACACCTTGGACCCGGAAGTTATTCACATTTTATCTTCAGCCCACAAACCCACCACTAAGAAATTGTATCATAGTAAGTGGAAGAGGTTTGCTATCTGGGCTCAACTCAGAGGCTTAGACCCTATTACTGCCCCGATACCAGAGGTCTTGACATTTTTAACATCCTTGTTTAATCAAGGATCTTCAGTCTCTACTATTAAAGTCCAACTAGCAGCTATCTCTAAATTTCACGAATCCATAGACCCACCGTTGATGAGCAGCAGATTATGTAAAACTTTCATGAAAGGTGCTGTGCTTTTAAGACCCCCAGTTTTTCATCCTGCGCCTCCGTGGGATCTTGATTTGGTACTTTGTGCCTTAACATCTTCCCCCTTTGAACCTGCTGCTACATGTGAGTTGAAATATCTGTCTTGGAAAACTGCCTTCTTAATTGCAATTACCTCTGCAAGAAGAGTTTCAGAACTTCAAGCCCTATCTATCAAACCACCGTACTTGATTTTTCACAAGGATAGAGTATCACTTAGACCTAACCCATCTTTTGTCCCAAAAGTTTGCTCTAATCTCTGTCTCCAACAATCTTTAGAGCTACCAGTTTTCTTTCCAAAATTTTCAAACAAAGCGGAATATACCTTCCATACGTTGGATGTTCACAGGCAATTACGCTTCTATCTAGATAGGACTCAGCAAATTCGGAAAACAGATCAGTTGTTTGTGTCCTTTTCAGATAATAAACTGGGTCAAACCATCACTAAAGCTACTATTGCCAAATGGATCAGAGATTGCATAACTCAAGCTTATTCCTCCTCAAATAAGCAACTTACAACATCTGTCAAAGCTCACTCTACTAGAGCTATGGCTACCTCTATTGCATTCCATTCCAAGCTCGCTATTTCTGAAATTTGTGCTGCGGCTACTTGGTCCAACCCGCACACTTTCATTTCCCACTATAAATTGGATGTGGCATCTAAAGGACGAGCATCATTTGGTTCCACAGTACTCAGGAGTGTTTTCCAGTGAGCCACCCAGGATTTAGGTGCTAGGGACGCTGTCCCATCAGTCAGAATGTAGGCGAGATAGGATCACATAACGTCTTTTAGTTATGTACTCACCATAACTTCAGATGTTTGGGATCCATCTCGCCTACATTCCTAATACCCACCCTCCTTCCCCCTACCTTGGAGATCAGAAGAGATTGAACGGTTTGGGTTCTACTGTTTTTTATCTTGTATCATCTGTCAATGTTATATAAGCAGTGCATGCGTGTGTGCATGTATGCGGACAAACTAGATCTGGGGGACTGGTAGTGGTGCATCCTGGGATATAGTAAGCTCAGCCAATAAGAGACTTCGCTCTTTGGCATAAGTGTGCCGAGTCGGAGCCGAACCCATCAGTCAGAATGTAGGCGAGATGGATCCCAAACATCTGAAGTTATGGTGAGTACATAACTAAAAGTTCTGTTATATGGTTATTGATAGTAAGATACAAGCAGTTAAAATGTTTTTAGTCCCTTTAGTCTTATATACAGGTCAGGTGTATTTTTATCAACCAGAGAAGTTGTGGATAGTAGTTCAAGAGGTGAAGGATTTTATCCGGGAGGGGAAGATGGCAAGAGTCAACTGGGATAAGCTTATTCTTCCAATAGAACAGGGGGATTGGGATTTTCCCAATTTGAAGGGGTATTTCAGAGCAACACAGTTAAAGCTCCTATACATAGCACAACCAGAAAACTGTATCTCAAAATGGAAAGAGATGATGAAGAAACAGGGAAGTTCAAGTTACAGGGAGAGACTGGCATTTTGGATGCAAACCTTTGAGTATGACAATAATCATACAAAATGTTATATTCTTATAGTAGCAGAAGGTATTCTAAGAACTAAGCGAATAAGAGAATGGAGAAAGGAGATTCGGCCAATAGGGTTGACTGCAATTAGGGATACAGACAGTATGTAAGACGGGGCAGGGGTATTTTGGAGAAAACTGACAAAGGAACCAAGGTATTGGGAGCAAATAATTAGACAGGGAAGGGTAATAGAATGGGAAGATTCTAAGAACTTATTTGGACTGCAGGTTAGAGATTGCCTTCCATATCAAAAATTGATATCAGAGTACAGGCATATAGAAGGAAAGGGGGGGGGAGGTGTCCTAAACGAAAGACCAACACTGGTAGAGTTCTTAGTAGAATCTAGAACAGAAGTGGTCATTAAGAAAGGAATAATTAGTAGACCATATAAAATATTGCATGATAACTGTAAGAATTAATCAGAAGAGGTTAGGAGGAATTTGGAAGAGCGATTGGATAAGCAATTCACAAAGAAACAATGGGGGGATATATGTATGATTTAGGATCTTTGCCTGGAAGTGTTTACATAGCTATTTTTATACCCCAAGCAGGCTCCAAAGAATTTTTCCTCAGGTAGACAGCAAATGTTGGAGATGTGATGGGGAAGAAAGAGGTAACTGGGAACATATTTTCTGGGAGTCTGATGAGTTGGCTGACTTTAAAGATTACCTGCCGACTGCTGTGTCAGACATGCTAGGTGAGCAAATTGGAGTGATTCGGGAAATTATTTTTTTGAGCTATGATACAGAGTTGGAATTGCCTAGACATAATGATACCTTGCTGAGTCTAATTATGATGGCTGCCAAAAAAGCAGTAACTAGAAAATGGAAATCAAAGTCTAAATCAACTTTACTAGAAGTGACAAAGAAAGTAACAGAGATAAAACAACTGGAACTGGGATCTTTAGAAAAGGGTAGGAGAAAATTACACAGGGGAAAAAATGGGAAATGTGGGATTACTACATGCACAGGAGGAATGATGTTTAAAAGAAGGCAGGATCTGAATGAGCTGTGCAATGGTTGACTGACAATGACTGGATTTATATTAAAGTGATGTATAATGCTTGCAGCTACAGTTGTGATGGCATGGTTTATAAGGTATAATGTTTGCAATTGAGATGGTGCCGCTATGATTTATTTTAATTTATATAAATATAAGATTGTCTGTGTCACACATGGTAATTTAATAAAGATGTTTCTTGTATAAAAAAAGCCTCTCTCCAATTTTGCAAGTGTTGTGTTTTTCTTCAATTTCTTTTTCTTGCTGTTAGTGTTGTTTTTCTTAGAGTAGTGTTAGAGTTGCTCCTCCCTGTTACTAGCTGTTTCCATTCATACTTTTAGCTTTGTTAGTTAACTCTTACTACTTAGAGTGAGTGTGTGTGTGTGTTAAGTAGGTAGGTTAGTTCTTGTGGTTAGTGTGTGTACTGTTCAAAAATAAAAAAAGTTTAATAGTTTTTTTCTCCAAGCTTGTGTATTAGTTTTTGCTGGCATCAGGGACCTTAGTTTGTTAGTTGGTTACTTTTCGCTAGCCTCAATCGTGTGTGTGTGTGTGTGTGTGTGTGTGTGTGTGTGTGTGTGTGTGTGTGTGTGTGTGTGTGCGTGCGTGGTTTAAGATGCCAACAGCCACAGTGATCATGGACACTTCTCAGCTGGGAAGAGGGGGACATCACAACGAGATGTTGGTCCAAGACACTTGGTCCCCGTTAGAGACCAAGTTGCATTTCAGCATCCTAGAGATGAGAGCAGTCCTTCTGTTGGTGCAAGCCTTTCAGGATGACCTCCCACTAGGGACCATTGCTGTACACACACAGCATGTCAATGGCCTGGTACATCAGCAAACAAGGTGGAACTCATTGATGTTCATCGTGTTTCACTGTTGCAGTCATTACACTTGGGTTATCCTGCTGGCAGGCTACCCGCAGTCGGCCTGAATTCCAAAGTCTAGGTCTGGCGTCGGTTGCTGTCGCCTCTTCCCTGACATCAGTGCGCCAGGTGTATAAAAGATGCAGCCAATGCCATTTTCTTCAGTCTTTCTTGCTGTGCAGTGCCCGAAGCATAAGCAGTTCACAAGTGCCGGTCGGCCGACTCATGAGATTTTCATAAACGAATTTCAGATCCGAAGTCTTCATTAAAGATAAGTAAAACAAAATCCCAAAACACGCTAAGTACCCCGTTGGGGAAACTTTTTTCGTGCTCCAGTCCAATGTCAGAAAAAGTTAACAATTGTATTTCTTGTGGGAAGCAAATACCTCATAAGGATTTTCATTCTTACTGTATTCCTTGCCTAGGCCCTGATCACAACGTTGCTAGCTGTCGGTTTTGTGCTAGATTTAACCAACGCACTATTAAGCGTAGGTACGATTTTGCCTTTCATTACTTTGGCCGAAGATTCAATTATATAATGCTGTTGGAACAGCCGATAACCAGAGTTTATAAAAAGCGCAAGAAAAAGAAAAGGATAGGCATCCGAGGTCCAAACCGACGACGAGGCTTCTGCTAAGCCAGTCACCGGTTCTCAGCCCCTGGCGCCCGCTACCTCAGAGCCACAGGCCGCTGATGACTCCCACGTGGAGCCAGCTAAGCCTCTGGGTACTCAAGGTATTGGACACTCGGAAACTATTCCCTCAGATGGGTCCAGAGCCACTGAGCAGGCATCGGCTTCTGAGGGTATTTTCAGACCTACACAGTTATATGTAAAGCCTACTTCAGCTTCCATAGCAAAGACTAAAGCAGTTCTAAAGACAAAAACAAGTACAGCATTCTCCTGGACAGACTTCTATGCCTAAAAAACAGATGCTCAAAATGGCCGAAGACCTAATTACTTTGATCAGGGGTTCCCATCCCCCTCCTGACAAGAGGCCTAGGCAAGAGACAGAATATGAATCTTCTGATCAGGTTTCCATTTCCTCTGACTCCTCTTCTGAACAGAAATACTCTCTTCCTCCTTATGAGGATTGTGATACTGAAGAATCTATCCCTTCAGCCTCACCGCCTGAGGATTATTCTTTTGGGGAAACCCTGCATACCATGAGAGAGTACTTCTACTGGGAGAGCCAAGACTACACAGAATCTAAGAAAAGGCTTAGAGACTTTCTGCTACTTCCTCAGCACAGACCTCTTGCTATTCCACCTGTTCTAGACATTGTGGATGATGTATTTTCAGAGTCCGGCCAGTCCCTTGACTCTTTACCCCCTGCACCTGCTAAGCCAGACAGATACTACAGGGTCCTGGATTCTCATAAATTCCTATATAAAAACCCCTCAGCTGACCCAGAAACTATATCACAGGGTCCCAAAGGGGTCAAAGCTTCCACTGCAAAAAACCCTGTCCCCTCTGATAGGGATTCTAGGGCACTGGACAGATGGGGGAAAAAAGTTTACACTTCTGCTACCTTGGCTGTAAGGGCTTTAAATTGTCAGTTTCATATGCTTAAATATCAGCAATACTTAATATCACTGCTTAAACAGAAAATGTTGACAAATTCTGAATGTTCAGAGAACAAGGAAATGCAGGATTTATTGCATGCAGCTGAACAAGTGGGAAAGCATACTTTGCAATGTGGTTATGATTCAGTGGAGGCCTCTTGCAGGGCCGCTGTTACAGGTTCTGTTATTAGAAGGCATGCTTGGTTAAAGGAACAGAATCTGTCTGATCATGTTAAAGCAAAATTATTAGATGCCCCATTACAGCATGATGCTTTGTTTTTGCTAAAGCAGAAGAGGTGTTGAAGAAAATGGAGGATAAAGCGAAATAAATGCAGACAGTTAAGGATTTCTTACAGGTACAGCCACCCAGATTTAGCAGGAACTGGCCTTCTAAAAATTGGTCCTTTCCAGTGTCAGACAGACCACAAAGAGGCAGATACAGAGGTCCCAGAGGCAGATCTCAGCCCCAAGGCTCATACAGGCCTAAACAATGGGGTGCTCCTACCTCCAAAAGCAGAGAAGACAAATCACAACCTTACAGGAAGCAGTCCCAATGACGTTCCTCTGCCATATCCAAGCACTTTTCTTTTGGCAGCCCCCTTAGGGGGAAAACTAGCACTTTTTTCATCAAATTGGCAAATGGTTACCCAAGACAAATGGGTCTTGAACATAGTGTCCCAAGGCTACAGGTTCCATTTTCACATCCTACCAAGGGCAAAAGGTATGCCAGACCTGCCACACAATCAATGGGCAGAGGCAAAAAAGCAAATCACAGCCCTCATGGACATGAGGGCCATTCAGCAAGTACCACAACAAGAGCAGGGGCAAGGATTTTACACCAGACTTTTCTTAGTGCCCAGAAAGGACAAAACCTGGAGACCAGTACTGGACCTGTCTATACTAAACACGTTTCTGGAGGTTCCAAAATTTGAGATGTTGACTCTACAGCAGCTACTGCCCATGCTGGACAAGAAGGCTTGCCTCGTAACGCTGGACCTAAAAGAGGCATACCTGCATGTCCCAATCAGACAATCTTGCAAAAGATACCTCAGATTCATAGCTGGCTCAATGCACTAACAATTCTCTGCACTGCCCTTTGACTTATCTACTGCCCCCAGGGTCTTCACAAAATGCCTGGTACCAGTAATTGCATTTTGCAGACAAAGAGGAATTCAAATATATCCCTACTTGGACGACTGCCTTATTCAGGCAGAGAACAAAGACATTCTTCTAAAGCATCTGGCGTTTGTAAAAAGATTACTAATTTGCCTAGGGTACACAGTAAACGAAAAGAAATCAAAACTAGTGCCCTCTCAAGAGATAATATTCCTGGGTGCAAGCTTAAATACAACTGCCCAGATGGCTTATCTCACGCAAGACAAACAAAAGCAACTGACATACTTCAAAAAAAATTGGCAACAAAGACCCAGTTATCTGCAAGGAAAATCCTGCAGGCCTTGGGTTTCATGGCATCCTGCATTCTACTAATTCCATATGCCAGACTGCATATGAGAAAACTACAATGGTATCTAAAAAGTGTTTGGACTCAGCATTGCTACAGCCTGGAGACAGTATTTACCCTCATTCCCTGCCTGCAACAGGAGTTTCGATGGTGGGCAGAGGCCTGTCACCACAACAAGGGTCTGCCATTCACTTTACCCACAGCCAGACAGACACTGACAACGGATGCATCAGATTATGCCTGGGGGGCCCATATGGCAGGAAAATGTATTCAGGGCACATGGCCTGCAAACCAGATGCATCTTCACATCATTCAAAAAAAGATGCTAGCGGTTCAGAATGCCCTGACAGCTTTCAAGGATCTACTTCATCCAGGACAGCTACTGACAAAGACAGACAATACTACGGTCATGTGGTACACAAACAAGCAGGGAGGTACACATTCCTATCCCCTCTGCAGACAAGCAATGACTTTATGAGACACAGCATTGACTTATCAAGTTTACCTGCAAGCACAATTCCTGCCAGGAAAAACAAATACTTTGGCAGATGAACTAAGCAGAAACATCATGGATCCCCACGAGTGGAAACTGGATCCACAAGTCTTCAACATGATAACAAGGAAATGGGGATGCCCAGACATAGATCTATTTGCCTCCCCTCACAGCTGCCAATTGCAGAGATTTTGCACAAGGATTTATCACAAACAAGCACGGAGAGTGGACGCCCTATCCTTCAGCTGGAAAAATCTAACAGTATATGCCTTTCCTCCTCTGCCTCTCCTTCCCAGGGTACTCCTAAAGGTCAGACAAGAGAAGCCAAAAATGATACTGATTGCACCAGACTTACCACGCCAGCACTGGTACCCAATCCTAAAGGGCTTGTCTCAAGGCCCACCATGGATATTGCCTCAAACTCCTCACTTGCTGACCCAACAAAACAATCAGATCCTGCACAGCCAACTCAGGACCTTAAATCTGGCAGCAAGGCGGATAATGTAGCCATTCAGAACACTCCTCTTTCAAAAGCTGTTATGGATGTTATCTTGGAGGCCAGGAGGCCCAGTACCAGAAAATCTTATGCAGAAAAATGGAAGAGATTCTGTGCTTGGAACCAGGAACATGGCATTGACACGTATGTACCAAATATCCCTCAGATTTTACAATACCTAACTGAGATGCTGGACAAAGGCCTTTCTTTTTCACCAATTAGGATTCATGCCTCTGCCATTTCAGCCCATTACAATACGGAACCACCTATGTTTTCTCATCCTTTAATAAGGCAGTACCTCAGAGGGGCCAAAACCGTCAGGCCTCCAAGGAGAGCACCAATTCTGGCATGGGACCTCAATTATGTCTTGGAAAACCTCACACTGTCTCCTTTTGAGCCAGCCTCAACAGCAGATATAAAATTCTTATCCTGGAAAACAGCTCTGCTCCTAGCAATAACCTCTGCAAGATGAGTCTCGGAGTTACAAGCACTCATGGCTGTGGAACCTTTTATCATTTTTCATCCAGACAGGGTTTCTCCGAGGACAAACCCAACATTTATGCCTAAGGTGGTGTCTAGTGTGGCCCTCAACCAAACCATTCACTTGCCTACCTTTTATCCAAACCCACAGAACAAGGGTGAGAAAATTCTGCATGCTTTGGACATACACAGGCAGCTACGCTTCTACTTGGACAGAACTAAAGCTTTCAGAAAGACTGAGCAACTTTTAGTGTCATATGCTGCAGGATCACAAGGAAAGGCTATCTCAAAACAGACTATTTCTAAATGGATAGGCCATTGCATCTGTTTCTGCTATTCTCAGCATGGCAAATCAGTGCCTAAGGGCATTAGGCCTCATTCTCCCAGAGCAGCAGCCTTCCTCAGAGGAGTACCAACCAAAGACATCTTAGAGGCTGCAACTTGGAGTTCAGTGCACACTTTTACAAAGCACTACCACTTGCCTCTTTACTCTAAATCCAGAGCAGGCTTTGCCACTGCAGTTCTGCAGGGCCTCATAGCCTTTCCTATTCCTATTTAGCCCAGCCACCCATCCTCAGCTTTGGGATTCAACCCAAGAGTAATGACTACAACAGTGAAACATGATGAATATAGTACAGTTGTGTACCTACCATAAATGTAGATGTGTATTCACTGTTGCAGTTCAGGTTACCCTCCCTCCGTCCCCCTTACTTTTGCTGGGGTTTATCTGTACTTCTGTATTCTTTACAACCTATGTGGTGTATTTGCTTGTAGATGAAGGAAATGTTTCTTTACTGCATGTATGTTTATTGGCATAATATATTTAGCCTACCCTTTTGGGGGCACCTGACATCTGGGGCAAGAAAAACTGAAGAAAATGGCGTTGGCTGCATCTTTTATACCCCTGGTGCACTGACGTCAGGTAAGAAGCGACAGCAACTGATGCCGGACCAGGACTTTGGAATTCAGGCCGACTGCAGGTAGCCTGCCAGCAGGATAACCCAAGAGTAATGACTGCAACAGTGAATACACTCGAACATCTACATTTATGGTAGGTACACAACTGTACTTTCTGTTGAGTATGGCTGAGTCCATGCAGTTGTACAGGTGCTTGTATACTGCACTGGCATATACTGTTCAGCATAGTTGTCTGCATCCTCTGAGGGTGGTGGTGTGAAGCTGCTGATACCCTCCCTTAGGAGGGTGTAGGCAGCTTTTCAGAAGTTTTTTTTTTAGCCTGGTTACGGCTGGGGAGGGTTTGGGTGGGATAGAAACTTTGAATGAGACAGACTGATGATCTGATCTCACCAGGGAAGAACATACTATGGGACTGGTGCAGTGGTCACCCATGTTGGTGAAAACCAAGTCCAGTATGTTATGTCCCCTTGTGGGGGATGAGACCAGAGTTGAAGAAGTCAAGGAATAGTTGGGTGAGTGCATTAGTGCAGGACTAGTTCACCCAGTCTGTGGTGGGATTGTCAACGTCACCAAGGATCAGGGTGTTGGGGGTACGTTGATGGAGTCAAGCAGGTCCAGGTAGAAGGCGTGGGTGTCCTGAGACATGGCAGGGGTTCTGTAGCTGGCTGTAACTTGGATTGGTGTTTTACCAACTGTCCGTTGCACCTGGAGTAATTCTAGTGCATCATGCTGGTAAACCAGTCTGGAGGTGTGCCCGTCTTTAATGAAGATAGAGACTCCACCTCCCTTAGTCTTTCCGACCTCATTTTGGGGTCGGAAAGTGTGGAATGAGATATAGCCTGGTAAGGCAGGGGTGCTCTCCACAGCCCTGAACTAAGTTTCCGTGACTGCACAGACATTAGCATTTTCCAGTGTGAGGAGAGCCTCCAGTTAGTGCATTTTCAGATTGTCTCCTAGCATCATATCCTTTCATAAAGGCTGCCCAAAGGTTATGTAGCTGGGGACTTTGACCCAGTAGTGAGGAAGAGTGAAAAGGATGACATCAGATTTAATAGTTATGTACCTAACATAATTGGCATCTGTGTTGTCCATTTTCATTCTTCCTCACCCCCCCATCCATCCCCTTCCTTTGTTCCAGGAAGATTTCATACATATCTTTAGAACCTAAAGGTTCATGGTTTGATCCTGCTCATGATGTTAAGTTTTTCTGTGCTTCGAGTACTGCTGTTTGAAAGCAGTCTCGTATAGATATGTATATATGTGAGGCAGCAAACTCGATCTGAAGGCTAAGGGATAGTCTAGGGAATTATGGGTAAGGAGGAGGAGGTTGAGGCTTCAATCTGAAGTCTAGAGAAAAGTGGCTGTTTCAGATCTGACGGTCGGATCCTAGACCCAGTAGAGAGGAAGAATGAAACTGGACAACACAGATGCCAAGTTATGGTAAGTACATTTTCATTCTTCCTCAACTTCCTACCCTCCTTCCCCTTCTCCTTTATCTTTGGGAGTGCTGAGCAGAGCTCCTCTATCCTTCTCCCTAATAAGTAGTCGAAGGTGACGGACAAATTTGGAAAGCACTTACTTGCTTCAGAGACTTTTACCTTGAGGTCTCTGATTTATTAAGTGCACTTTACAGGGCTGCAGAGGGATTTGACCTGTTTGAGCCCCTGTTCTGCCCTTCTTTCTTGTGTAAGATATAATCAACCTTTTTATAGATCGAACAGCAAACTTGGTCTGAAGTAATACAGAAGTTAGGGGCATTATGGGTAAGATGAGGAGCTTGAGTGTCTGATTGTGAAGGGTCTGGAAGAAATGTGGTGGAGCCAGATCCGAGACCCATTTGTTGAAGAATGAAAATGAACACAGATGCATAGTAATAGTGAGTACATAACTTTTATTTTTCTCTTGTCCAAAAGATCCAACTTGTGTTTCTTCCATCGGTCTGTCTCGTATTCCCCTTGCGTGTCCAAGCTGTGATCCCATCAGACCTACTCCACAGGGACAGCCAGTGCTAACTAGCATCCAGACAGTTTCCTTAGAGGAACTTTCACCCCTTTGGATAATCCCCCAAAGCATCCCACTGAAGAGGTTCCCTGTAAGAGAATGTGCAAAAGGCAGCACATAGATTCCCCTATGGAATGTCTCATATGGTATACTGACTTCAAAGAAGGGGAAGGGTCCCCCAGTTCTCCATCAGATGATGTCTCATTTGGAGACATTCTAAAAATTCTTAAGCAGAAAGGTAGATGGCCCTCTAGGAACTGGACTGTGTCAAACCAGTTCCCTATCATCCAGACAAAATTTTGGCACCACTGATGGACAGACTGTATTGGAGCAAAGGAGTCCCTGTTGATGCTATGGTTTGTGGCAGCAGCCGTAAAAAGGAGCTAGCTGAGCAGAGCTCCTCTGTCCATTCCCCTAATAGGTAGTCAAGGGCTTTAGACAGATTTGGATAGCACATATTTGCTTCAGCAACCTTTGCCTTGATGTCCCTAAATTATTAGTGCACTTTACAAGGCTGCAGAGGGATTTGACCATGGAGCTCTCCAAATCCTCTCAGAATCCTTGTTTGTGGAGGATTATAAAAGATTATCATCACAAGTGGCCACTCTATTATCCATTTCCAGTGCATTTATGAGATTAATGTCTGAAGCTGCAGAAGAAGGTACCTCACAGGTTGCCAGTTCAGGCATTGCCATATGGAGACATGCCTGGATACAACTATGAACTTTGCAGAGCCTTTCAAGTCTTCTTTCATCGGTGCTACTTTTGATTAATATCCTTGTTTGGCCCTTCTATGGAAGAAACATTCTCCCACAGTGAAAAGGAGGGAAAGACCCTGTCTGCTGTAGGAATTCGCTGTTCCATACCTCAGTTTTTCCTGGAATCAAAGAGGAGGCAAGAAAATGATGCTCCAGAAATCCCAGGGTTTTTTCCAGAACTCATGTGGGGACAACTCCTCCAGGGGCAGAGGGAAGAGTTCATATGGAAGACACCATCCTCACAGCAGAAGAGGCCCACAAAACCAGGGTTTCAGTAATTCTTTTCAGGATAGACCCTTTCGGCACTCCTGAAGACTTCCCTAACTGCTCACCTATGGAGGTAGTCGGGGGGGGGGTGCTTGTCCATCCACCCAGAAGCCTGGACTCTTACAACAAAAGATTCTTTGGTGCTAAAAATAATATCCAGAAGTTATTTCATACCATTTTTCCAGATTCCCCCAACCAAAAGTAGAAAGCTTCCTGATGTCCCACCCAGTCAGAGAGAAGCTGCCGCTCAAGAGATTGAGTCATCCAGGAGCTCCCAGCAGACCAGCGAGGATTCAGAACTTGCTCAGACTTATTTTTACTGTCAAAAAAGACAGGAGATCGGAAACCAATTTTGGATCTGAGCAGTCTGAACCAATTTGTGAAGAAGGTAAAGTTTCAAATGTTCATGGTTCAGTCCATCCTGCCTTTTTTGCACAAGCATGATTGGATGGGCTCTATCGATCTTCAGGGTGCATACTATCAAATCAAGATGAACAGATGCTTCTAAAAAATTTCTGCACTTTTGGCTGGGAGCCAGTCCCTGTCATTCCAGAGCACTGCACTTTGGTCTCACCACAGCCCCCAGGGTGTTTACAAAGTGTATGGCAGTGGTAACAGCTCACCTGAGACTGCAGGGATTCCAAGTGTTTTCATATTTAGAGAACTGGCTCCTCACCACCTAAACCAGGCAGCTCTTAGAAAACAGTCCAGGGACTATTTGCTCCAACTTTGTCAAACACTGGGTGTTACAGCCAACATCTCCAAATCTAAACTACAACCAGTAGAGAGCCAGGAGTTCATTGGAGCCCAGATGAACACAGTAAGTCAGATTGTTGCTCTGCCTGCACATCTTATCAATAGTCAAGTATTAGGTAAAGCAAATCCTTGTTCATCCTACTCCTTCATCTAGGCTTGTCCTTCAGGATGAAAGTTCAGTGTCAGTTGTCATAGTCTAAGTTCCTGTGATAAGTTTCTGTTAGTTTCTATGTTTGTGTTCTCCAATAGACTCGAGCTGTTCAGTGGTCTGTTCTGCAAAATCTTCTATTCTTCCCAGTCAAGCTTACTCAGGTATGCAGAAATCATCTTCATTGGTGAATCCAGTCAGATGACATTTATTTAGGCCATCTTTCTATTCTGTCTCCTCCAGTGGCCACAGTGACCACAGACACCTCGCAATTGGGGTGGGGGAGCATTTCTTTAGACGGACGGTTCAAGACTTGTAGTCCTCCCAAGAGAGCAGTTTGAACATCAGTGTCCTGGAGATGACATTAGTTGTGTTATCGTTGCATACATTTCAAGATGTTCTCCGCCTGGGAACTATTGCAATCCCAACCGACTACATGCTTGTGGTCTGATACATCAACAAGCAAGGGTGAACCCAGTCTTATTCCCTCTTTCGAGAAGCTATGAGAGTGTGGCGCAGTGGGTGATTTCCAACTGCTTTGTAGTAGCAATGCAAATTCTGGGGAAATCCAGTGTACTAGTGGACAAACTCAGCAGGTCCATTTTGTTACCTCATGAGTGGTGTCTCAATTAGTCATTTGCAGAGAAGATTTTCCATCACTGGGGCCAGCCTTGCTGCGATCTCTTTGCATCTCCCCACAACAAGCGCAGCATGCTTCTTGCTTTAATTCCCCCTCAGGGGGAGTCACCAGAGATGCTCTAGTCCACCTTTGGCCCTCCGGTCTACTTTGTCTATCCCCATAAGCTCTGATTCCAAAATTCTTACAGAAAGCTCATCAGTTGAAGAACTGTCATTGCCCCTTTTTGGCCTTGCCAATTATGGTTCCCCTTCCTTTGGTCTCATCTTTAATATCTGCTGTGGATACTGGACTCCAGCCCAGACCTTCTCTCGTATCCCTCAGGGATAAAACATCCAAATATTCCAAACCTCAAACTAACCACATGGCTTCTCTAATTGCTATAATAGATAGGCAGCCCACACTTTCCTCCCCATTAGACATATTTTTTTCTTCCCAGAAAGCTTCTATAAGGTAAATCTATGAGAGAAATGGAAATGATTCTCAATATGGGCTCTTAGTAAAGAAATTGAGCACTACACTACTCTTTATTCTTCAGTTCTTGAATTCTTAGCTTCTGTTTTTCAAGACAGTGCTAGCTTGTCCACATTCAGAGTTCAGTTGGCAGCCATATCAAATTCTCATTCAGGAGAAAGAGCTTCTTAATTGTGCAAAGCATTTCTAAAAGTCACCTTCTTGCTTAAGCCCCCAGTGAAAGTTCCATCTCCTCCATGGGATTTAACAGTAATGCTTCAGAGGTTGACACAACAACCGTTTGATCCTTCAGCTAAAAATGACTTAAAATTTTCATCTGAGAAAACAGTATTTCTAGTAGTAATTACTTCTGCAAGGAGAATTTCTGAACTCCAGGCTCTTTCATCCAAATCTCCTTACACTTTTTTTTCACAAAGACAATTACTTTATGAACCAGTTCATCTTTCTTACCGAATGCAACATCTGAATCCAATATCAATCAAACAATTCATCTGCCTGTCTTCTTCCCTAAAGGGACAGTACATGTTACATCTTTTAGATGTACATAGACAACTGCATTTTTATCTGCACAGAACTGAGGATCTCAGGAAAACTGACAAGTTGTTTGTTTTTTTTCTCACCAAACAGACGGATCACCTATCTCTAACATTACCCTGACAAAATGGATCACTGTTTGCATTTTTTTTGGAAATATTCAGCAAGGCCTTTGCCTGTCAAAGCCTCCTAAGGGTCATTCGACTAGATCCATGGCCACTTCTTCTGCCTTTTGGTCTAGAACTTCTGTTGATGACATTTGTGCAGCAGCTACCTTTTCCAATGCTTATACCTTTGTTATTCATTACAAACTAGATTTCACTTCTAGAAACATAGCTGCTTTTGGTTCAGCAGATGTTCTTTGTGTTTCACTGTTGCAGTCATCACATTTGGGTTATCTGCCTGCAGGTAGCCCTCAGTCGGCCTGAATAACAGAGTCTTGGGATTTCTGCGTCAGATGCTGTCATTTCTTCCATGACATCAGGTCGTCAGGGGTATAAAACATGCAGCCAACGCCATTATACCAGTCTTTCTTGCTGTGCGGTGCCTGAAGCAGAAGCAGTTCACAAGTGCCGGTCGGCCTCCTCCTGAAATTTTCGTTTTTCGAGTTTCAGACCTGAAGTCTTCAAAAAGATAAGCACCCCATTGGGGATCCTTTTTTCTTGCTCTAACTGATGTCAGAAAAAATTAATAATTGTCTTGCCTGTGGAAAGCAAATACCTCACAGAGATTTTCATTCTTACTGCGTCACCTGTTTATGCCCAGACCACGACGTCCCTCACTGTCAGTTTTGTGCCTTGTTCAATGCCCGAACTGTTTGTCATCTGGCTATTTTTGTCACTAAATTCTTTCACTCTCGATCTCCGTATTACAAAATGGCTTCTATAAGCCATCTGACGACAAATCTTCCGAAAAAATGTAAGGATAAAGACAGAGACAGACTGCATAGGTCCAAAACTGCCGACGATGCTACCGTTAAGCTAGTCGCCAGTCCACCGGTACTCAGTGAGGCACTTTCGCAGCACCTGATACCCATTTCTACAGATTTGCAGGCCTCTACTCAGACCCATTTGGAGTCTGGTATGCCTCGAGATGCTTCTTTGACTATGGAACCTGCAGATGTCTCTACCTTGGATAGGTCCGGAGCCGCTGTGCAGGCACTGGCTTCTGAGGGTGTATTCAGTCCTTCCGATTTTCATATTAAACCAACAACTTCGTTTCAAACCAAAAATACTGAATTTTTCAGACCTAGAGTTTGCACTACGCCTAGGAAACTCGACAACCAAAGCACATTCTCAGGCCCACAAGCCACAAAAACAAATGCTTAGAAATGGCTGATGACCTTATTACTTGAATTAGGGGAAGTCAGCCTTCCCCCTCAAAAAGACCAGTAACTGAATTTCCTTCTGATCCTTCAGATCAGGAGTCTGAGAACTCTGACCCCACTGATTACCAGGACATACCCTTATCTACCTATGAAGATTCTGATGCAGAGGATTCCATTCCCTCTGCTTCCCCACCAGACTATTTTTCTTTTGGTGAAATTCTGCATACCCTTGAGAGCATTTCTGCTGAGAGAGCCAGGACTAGTCTCAGTCCAAAAAGAGACTTGGGGAATTTTTAAACAATGCCTCAGCACAGGCCTCTAGCTATCTCTTCTGTTCTAGAAATTGTGGATGATGTCTTCTTGGAATCCAGCCTTACCCCTGATACTTTGCCACCAGCTCCTAGAAAACCTGACAGGTATTACAGAGTACCTGACTCTCACACATTTCTATTTAAGAATCCTACTTCAGATCCAGAGACCATTTCCCAGGGACCTAAAGACATTAAGGCTACTGCAGCCAAAAACCCTACCCCTTCAAACAGGAATTCTAGGGCTTTAGACAGATGGGGAAAAAAGGTATACACCTCTGCTTCTCTTGCCATCAGGGCTTTAAATTGCCAGTTTCGCATGCTAAAGTATCAGCAACATATTATGGAGCTAATTAAACAGAAAATGATGCTGATTCCTGATTGTGCAGAACATAAAGATTTACAAGAGTTAATGCATTCTGCTAACCGAGTTGGTAAACATACTTGGCAATGTGGTTTTGATGCTTTAGAAGCATCTTGCAGGGCTGCTGTCACTGGGTCTGTTCTTAGAAGGCATGCTTGGCGTAAGGAACAAACCTTGCCAGACCATGTCAAAGCAAAATTACTAGATGCACCATTAAACTAAGAGCATCTTTTTGGCAATAAAGCAGAAGTGCTCAAAAGGATGGAGGATAAAGTTAAATCTATGCAAACTAAAGATTTCTTACAAGTACAACCACCTAGATTCAATAGGCATTGACCTAATAAAAAAAATGGTCTTTTCCAGTCCCTCCCAGACCTTCTCAGTCCAAACCCAGGCGCATCAGACCACCAAGACTACAGTCTCAGGGTATGCACAGATCTAAGCATTGGGGTGCTCCCATGTCCAAAACAGGGAGTAGTAAGCCACCATCCTATGGTAAAATCTCACAATGACTTATCCTTAACTCTGCCAAGCCTTGCCCATGTACTTGCACCTTTAGGAGGGAAACTTGCCCTGCTTGCCAAAAACTGGGAGTACATTACCCAGGACAGATGGGTCTTAAACATCGTTTCCCAGGGATACAGAATCTACTTCCACTCTCTCCCAACCCCAAGGAGATGGCCAGACCATCCCCCAAACCAGTGGGCAGAGGCCCAAAAGCAAGTACTTTTTCTTCTCAGTATCAAGGCTATTCAACCTGTCCCAGCAGAGCAAAGGGAACAAGGCTTTTATTCAAGGCTGTTTCTGGTACCCAGAAAATAAAACTCTTGGCGTCCTGTCCTGGATCTGTCTATTCTCAACACCTTTCTGGTGGTTCCAAAATTCAAAATGCTTACTCTCCAACAGCTGCTTCCTGTGCTAGCCAAGGACTCTTGGCTAGCAACCCTAGACTTAAAAGAAGCTTATCTGCACATCCCCATAAGGGAATCTTGCAGGAAATACCTACTTTTCCTCTATGCACTATCAGTTCTCTGCAATTCCCTTTGATTTATCTACTGCGCCCAGGGTATTCACAAAATGCCTAGCTCCAGCCATTGCATATTGCAGGCAGAGAAGGATTCAAATTTACCCATACTTGGACGATTGCCTGATTCAGGCGGACAGTCAGGAATTGCTACTACAGCACCTGACATTTGTAAAGAGACTTCTAACTTCACTGGGGTACACCATCAACGAAATGAAATCACACCTGGTACCTAGCCAACAGATTGTATTCCTGGGAGCTAGCTTGAACACAACTTCCCAGGTGGCATTCCTCACTCCAGAAAAACAAATCACTTTTACAAACTATTTCAGTCTACTGGCCACCAAAACTCAGCTATCTGCAAGAAAAATACTGCAAGCCCTAGGGTTCATGGCCTCTTGCATTCTACTAATTCCATATGCAAGACTGCATATGAGGAAACTTCAGTGGTACTTAAAAAGTCTCTGGTGTCAACATTCTCATTACCTGGAAACAATGATTCTCACCATTCCTTGCCTAAGGACAGTGTTCCTTTGGTGGGCAGAGGCCTGCTACCTCAACAAGGGACTCCCTTTCACTCTACCCCCTGCTGCCCAAACCCTAACAACAGATACATTAGACTATGCATGGGGGGGCTCACATGGCAGGACAATGCATTCAAGGCAAATGGAGTCCAAAACAAATGCACCTGCATATCAATCAAAAAGAAGTGTTAGCTGTACAGAATGCTCTGACAGCCTTCAAAGGCCTTATTCTTCCAGGACAACTATTGGTAAAGACAGACAACACCACAGTTATGTGGTACATAAACAAGCAGGGGGGGGGAACACATTCCTACCTACTCTGCAGATTAGCCATGGCTCTGTGGCACACAGCCCTGAGCAACCAAGTGCACCTGCAAGCTCAATTCCTGCCAGGCAAACTAAACTCACTGGCAGATGACTTAAGCAGAAGTCTCATGGACCCACACAAGTGGAAACTGGAGCCCAAAGTATTCAAGCTTTTGAGGAACAGGTGGGGGGACACCAGAGGTGGACCTCTTTGCTTCCCCTCGGAACTATCAATTGAGCAAATATTGCACCAAAGCTCCCCACAGCCAAGCTGGAAAGTGGATGCCCTGTCCTTTACCTGGGAAAGCCTCTCAGTCTATGCCTTTCCCCCTCTGCCACTCCTATCGAAGGTCCTACTAAATATCAAACAGGACAGGCCAAGAACAATCCTGATCGCACCAGACTGGCCACACCAGCACTGGTACCCTCTTTTGCACAGTCTGTCCGTGTTGCCCTAGCAGGAGGGCCAGATTTTACACCCTCGGCTACAGACCCTGAACCTAGCAGCCTAGCTCATCCCCTGAACTCTTCACCAGCAACCCTCAGTAAGCAGGTGCTGGGTGTCATTCTTGAAGCAAGGAGGCCTAGTACTAGAAAATCCTATTCAGAAGGGTGGAAAAGATACAGTTCCTGGAGCCAGTCTCAGGGAAATGGACACAACTGTGCCCAGCTTACCTCATATACTAGATTACTTAACAGAAATGCTCCACGAAGGCCTAGCCTTCTCTTCAATTAAGATTCACGCCTCTGCCATCTCAGCTCATTATAATAATGAGCCACCCCTCTTCTCTCATCCTCTGGTCAAACAGTTCCTGAGAGGAGCCAAAAATTTAAGACCCCCCCCCCCCCCCAAGAGAGCTCCCACTCCAGCCTGGGACCTTAACTTTGTATTGGAAAAACTCACACTTCCGCCCTTTGAACCTGCTACTACAGTAGAGTTAAAATTCCTCTCAGCTTTACTTCTAGCCATCACTTCAGCAAGAAGAGTGTCTGAATTGCTGGCTCTTATGGCCGTAGAACCCTTCATTATCTTCCATGCGGACAGGGTTTCCCTCAGGACTAACCCCTCATTTATGCCCAAGGTGGTATCTAGTGTGGGTTTAAATCAATCCATTCATTTGCCAACTTTTTTCCCTAATCCTCTGAATAAAGGGGAAAGGATCCTGCACTCCCTGGATGTGCACAGGCAGCCTATGTTCTATCTGGACAAGACTAAGCCTTTCAAAAAACCTGACCAGCTGCTAGTCTGCTTTGCTACAGGGGCAGAGGGCAAGGCCATTTCTAAGCAAACCATTTCTAAATTGATAGCACACTGCATCCATTTCTGCTACAAACACCATGGGAAACCTACCCCACAGGGGATCAGAACGCATTCCACTAGGGCCACAGCAACCTCTACAGCGTTTCTCAGGGGAGTCCCTACCAGGGACATCCTGGAGGCTGCAACCTGGAGCTCTGTACACACCTTCACCAAGCATTACCACTTACCTATCTCTTCTAAATCCAGAGCTGGATTTGCCACAGCAGTCTTACAGGGCCTGCTTGCCAGCCCAAATGCTTCTTGACTGCCTGCACCCATCCTCAGCTTTGGGAATCAACCCAAATGTGATGACTGCAACAATGAAACACAAAGAACGTAGTACAGTTGTGTACACTTACCATAAATGTAGATGTTCGAGTGTATTCACTGTTGCAGTCCTGGTTAACCTCACTCTAGCTCCCTGACTTCTCTATACTTCTACCTATTCTTTTTTGGTTTGGCCATATCTTATAATATTGGTATTTACTTTCTACTGGGGGTGTTCCACACCATGTACTTGCTTCCTATTGTGGGGGCTCCTGACACCTGGGGCAAGAAAAACTGATGTAATGGCATCGGCTGCATGTTTTATACCCCTGACGACCTGACGTCATAGAAGAAGTGACAGTATCCGACGCAGATATCCGAAGACTCTGGTATTCAGGCCGACTGAGGGCTACCTGCAGGCAGATAACCCAAATGTGATAACTGCAACAGTGAATACACTGGAACATCTACATTTATGGTAAGTGTACACAACTGTACTTTCTCCAGAATATCCTTCCATGAGGAACACCCAAGATTCACGTAGCTGGGGACTCTGTCCCACACATTAAAGAATAATGAAAAGGACAACATCAAGTATTAAAGTAGTGTACTTAACATAATTGTGCACCTCTGTTGTCAGTTTTCATTTTTTCTCAACTCCCCAACCTCATCCCCCCTTCCTGTTATCTTTTGGAACCTGTTAGTTCCAGGTTTGATTACTGGATTACTGCTACTTTGCTCCTTTCTACTCTGTCTTAGGATGTGTAAGGCAGTGAAATCGATCTAAGGTGTTGTAGGCTAGCTGGGGTATTGTGGGTGCAAGGAGGAACTATAGAGTTGGATCCATAAGTCTGAGATATGCGGCCATGTTGGATCCAAGGTTGGATCTGTAACCCATATTTTGAGGAAGAATAAAAATGGACAGCACAGATAAATAATTAAGGTGAGTACATCATTTAAATTTTTCTCACCTTTTTCTAATGTTACTGTCATTTTTCTGATAGCTTCTAAAAGGTCTCAATTGTGGACCCTTTTGCAGTGGTGTCTTGCTCTTCAAGCACTGATGGCTTGTATGATGACACATTGACTTAATGGTTAATATCTGTAAGTCACATACTCAAGTTAACGAGTTTGATCCTGACTTCTGTTCACTGTTGTATAGAGTTTGCATGATGTCCTTCAAGGATGCATCTGCAGTCCTAACAAATGGGTTGTCCTGTCGTCAGGCAGCCCTTCGGTCGGCCGGATTCCAAAGTCTGGGTCCGGCTTCGGCTGGTGTCGCACTTCACCTGACGTCATCTCTGCTGGTCTTCGGGTATAAAGGCATCAGCCGACGCCATTTTCCTCAGTCTTTCTTGCCGCGTGGCGCCCGAAGCAGAAGCTGTTCGCAAGTGCCGGTCGGTCAGATCCAGAGATTACTACTACCGAATACAACTTCGAAGACTTCTAAAAGCTAAGTACCCCGTTGGGGACTCTTTCTTGCCTCAGCCGATGTCAGAAAAAGTAAATAACTGTTTAACTTGTGGGAAACAAATACCTCATAAAGATTTCCACTCTTACTGCTTACCTTGTTTAGACCCAGACCACGACGTAGCAGCTTGTTTAGCCTGTGCTTCCTTCAACCGACGAACGCTTAGGCGTCGGTCGGAGTTTGCTGAACAGTTTTTCGGCTCAGATTTTGCGTACATTATGCCGTCGGATCCCCCGACTACCCAAATTGTTAAAAAACACAAAGAAAAGGACCGACACTCGTGGTCCGCAGTTTCGGCCGAAACCACGGTAAAGCAAACCGCGAGTGTCTCGGTTTCGGCCGAAACCAAGCAAACTGTTCAATCTACAGCTGAATCCATGACTACTACCGAGGCCCCTTCTACCCTAGCTGAATCGGCCTCTGAAATTTTACCTACAACTGTGGTTTCTACAGAGTTATCGGACACCATCCCTTTGGATGTCTCTACCCCAGCACGTGGTGCTGCTAGGCCTCCTGCAGCCATGTCTATAAAGGCCTTTGCCAGGGCTAAAGCAGCCAAAACTGCTAAATCAGTGCCTGTTAAGCCCCCCTCTCACAGGCCCAGCTCCAGTTCACAAATGCTTACTTTGGCAGAGGATCTCATCTCCTTAATAAGAGGATCCCAATCTCACCCAGACAGGGCCTCACAACCCTCAGAAAAGAGACCCAGAGTAGAGCCCCCTGAGCCAGGCACCTCAGATGACTCTTCTGATGACTCAGACATTACAGACCATCCAGAGGCTCCTCTTTCTACTTATGAAGATTCTGATGCTGAAGAATCTATTTCTTCTGCCTCTCCACCAGAGGAATTTTCCTTTGGGGAAACCTTACATGCCATGCGAGAGCATTTCCAATGGCAGGGACAAGATTTCTCAGATTCAAGGAAAAGGCTTAGGACCTTTTTACACTTACCGCAGCATAGGCTTTTAGCTATACCTCCAGTTCTTCCTGTTGTGGATGATGCCTTTAATGATGTTTGCACTGCTCCTGATACTTTACCTCCAGCCCCTGCTAAGCCCGACAGGTTCTACAGGGTACCAGACACTCATCACCACTTATACAAGGCCCCTTTTGCAGATCCGGAGACTATCTCCCAGGGGCCTAAGGCAGTAGCTTCGACCTCAGCAAAAAACCCTCTCCCTTCTGATAGGGAATCCAGGTCCTTAGAGAGATGGGGTAAAAAAGTATACACCTCTGCTACTCTCTCAGCTAGAGCTTTGAACTGTCAGTTTCATATGATCCAATACCAAGAGTTTATGCTTGATCAGTTAACTAAGAAACTGTCCTCTGATGATTCCTTAGATAAGAAATATGTTCTAGAAATGGTGAATAACATTCAGCAGGTTATTAACCATTCTTTAAAATGTGGCTATGATGCACTGGAGGCTTCATTTAGATCAGCCATGACTGGCACAGTTATAAGAAGGCATGCATGGTTGAAAGAGCAGGTCTTGCCGGATCATGTTAAAGCAAAGCTTTTAGATGCTCCTATGGACAAGGTCAGTCTATTTGGTTCTCCTGCCCAACAAGTAATGAAGAAAATGGAAGAGAAGGCAAAATCTGTACAAACAGTTAAAGAATTCTTACAGGTACAGCCCACAAGGTTCAGCAGGAACTGGCCCTCCAAAAATTGGTCCTTTCCAGACTCCTCTAAAAGCCAGAGAGGCAGGAATAGACGTTCCAGAGGCAGAAATCAATCCAGAGGAGGTGCCTACAGGGGACGCCAGTGGCAAGGCAATAACCAACGAGCCACGGATACAACCACTACCACTGCAACAGGACAATCACAGTGACTTGGTTCTAACACCGCCTACCAGGGAACAAATTGTAGCACCCTTAGGCGGAAAGTTAGCATTATTTTCAAAAAACTGGCACTATATCACAAGAGACAACTGGATTTTGCAAACTATAGACCAAGGGTACAGGTTTCATTTCCACACCTTACCAGCAAAAGAGGAATGCCAAACCTGCCACCAAATCAAAAGTCAGAAGCCCTAAAACAAATAGCTCAATTAAAAAAGATGAGAGCTGTGGAAAGGGTACCACCTACAGAACAGGGCAAGGGATTTTACTCCAGACTCTTCCTAGTACCAAGAAAAGAAAACAGTTGGAGACCTATTCTCGACCTGTCCGCTTTAAACACATTCATCATTGTTCCAAAATTCAAAATGCTGACCCTACACCAACTTCTTCCCATGCTGGGCAAGGAGTATTGGCTGGTAACTCTAGATCTCAAGGAGGCATACCTGCACGTCCCCATACGACCAATTTGCAGAAGATACCTCAGATTTCTTGCAGGATCAGAGCATTATCAATTCTCAGCATTGCCCTTTGGCTTATCTACTGCGCCCAGAGTGTTCACGAAATGCCTGGCATCAGTAATCGCTCATTGCAGGCTTCAGGGAATCCAAATTTATCCATACCTGGACGACTGCCTGATACAAGCGGACAACAAAAACAAGCTGACACAAGACTTACAGAGTCATTTGCTTACTACAAGCTCTGGGATACACAGTCAATTTAAAAAAGTCAAAACTGATACCATCTCAGACAATAACATTCTTGGGTGCAGAATTGGACACAGTAAAACAGATGGCATTCCTAACTACAGAAAAACAAGAACAACTTCCTCTGTACTTCTTGACACTAGCAAAGCAGAACAAACTAACAGCAAGGAAAGTTCTGCAGGCTTTGGGTTTCATGGCATCCTGCATAATCTTGGTCCCCCATGCCAGACTGCATATGAGAAAGCTACAGTGGTACCTAAAGAATTTATGGTCTCAACACAAGCACAGCTTAGAAACCGAAATACCATTAATTCCATGCCTGAAACAAGAGTTCCTATGGTGGGCTCAGACATGCCAGGCAAACCCAGGATTGGCCTTCCACAACATTCAAGCAAGCCAAACCATCACAACGGACGCCTCAGACCTCGGTTGGGGGGCACACATGCTGGACAAGTGCATTCAAGGCCTATGGACTCAGATCAGCTACACCTGCACATAAATCAAAAAAGAGATGCTGGCAGTAAAACTGGCAATCCAGAATTTCAGACCATTCCTCAAAGAGGGCCAAGTGATGATAAGGACAGACAACACCACAGTCATGTGGTACATCAACAAACAGGGAGGTACTCATTCATACCCCCTATGCCGAATGACTCTGGACCTGTGGAATATGGCTCTGAGCTACAACATTCAATTACAGGCAATATTTGTACCGGGAAAAGAAAACATCCTAGCAGACATGTTAAGCAGAACTACCTGGGATGCTCACGAATGGATGCTACACCCGGACATCTTCAAGGCCATCACAAAGAAATGGGGAATGCCACAAATAGACCTATTTGCATCCCCACTCAACCACCAGCTCAAGAAATTCTGCACAAGGGCTTACCACCCTCTTGCTTGGAAGGTGGACTCTCTATCCTTCAATTGGAAAGGCCTAACAGCATATGCATTTCCACCCCTTCCCTTGATGCACAAGGTACTACTGAAAATCAAAGAGGAACGGCCAAGGATAATTCTGATAGCGCCAAATTGGCCAAGACAACATTGGTATCCATTACTGAGGAGCATGTCTCGGGGGGAAACGTGGACTCTACCCCTGATTCCTTTGATGTTGACTCAGTGCAACTACAACATCTTGCATCCAAACCTGAAAACTCTGCAACTCACTGCCTGGAACATTACATAAGAACATCTAACCCAGATTTATCCCAAAGGGTTAAAGACGTTATCCTTGAGGCCCGCAGACCTTCTACCAGAAGGAACTATGCAGGGAAATGGAAAAGGTTTGTCATTTGGAGTACGGAAAGAGGGAAAGATGTGTCAAAAGTAGATATTGCCAACATCCTGGAATATTTGGCAGAGCTCCTACATACTGGCCTGTCTTATTCCTCCATCAAGATACATGCATCAGCTATTTCTGCAGAATACAGCCTCGATCCTCCTGTCTTCTCAAGCATCCTCTACTCAGGCAGTTCCTCAGAGGAATTAAGAATGTAAAACCTCCTAGGAAACCACCATTACCAGCATGGGACTTGAATTTTGTGCTAGAAAAATTGACACTCCCTCCATTCGAACCAGCAGCAACAGCAGATCTTCAACACCTATCCTGGAAAACTGCGTTCCTACTGGCAATTACTTCAGCAAGAAGGGTTTCAGAACTACAGGCTTTAATGGCAGTACAACCCTTCCTAATCTTCCATCAAGACAGAGTGTCCATGAGAACTAATCCTACATTTATGCCTAAGGTGGTATCCAGACTGTCTCTAAACCAGGCAATCCACCTACCTACCTTCTTTCCCAATCCACAGAACAAAGGGGAAAGACTGCTGCATACCTTGGATGTACATAGACAGTTGCGCTACTACCTGGACAGAACCAAGGGCAATAGAAAAACTGACCAGCTCCTAGTAGCCTATGCAACAGGAAGGGAAGGAAAAGCAATTTCCAAACAGACAATCTCCAAGTGGATAGGAAATTGCATAAGATTCTGTTACTCCTATCATGGAAAGCAAATTCCACAGAACATAAGGCCTCATTCTACAAGGGCTACAGCCACTACCACAGCCTTCTTACGAGGAGTGGCTACCAAGGACATTATTGAGGCTGCTACTTGGACCTCCGTGCATACATTTGCCAAGCATTATAACTTATCTCTATACTCTAGATCCCGAGCAGGCTTTGCCACTGCAGTGTTGCAAGGGATCCTAAGTACACCATAATTCTTATTCCTCCTCCCCTAGTTTGGCTATGGTATTCTACCCATTTGTTAGGACTGCAGATGCATCCTTGAAGGACATAGTACAGTTTTGTACCTACCATAAATGTAGATGTCCGAACAGGATAGCATCTGCAGTCAGGATTACCCACCCTCCTTCCCCTCTGTGGTACTCCTAGGGTATTGCCCACCTATTAGCTAGCTGGGGGGGGATCTCTTATGGTGTATTTGTTTGTATATATGTACATACATGCATATTTTTTGTGTTTGTCTTCTACTTTTTGGGAAACATTGGCATTTTCCCAAAAATTTAGCTATCCAAGAGGGCTACTGGCATCTGGGGCAAGAAACACTGAGGAAAATGGCGTCGGCTGATGCCTTTATACCCGAAGACCAGCAGAGATGACGTCGGGTGAAGTGCGACACCAGCCGAAGCCGGACCCAGACTTTGGAATCCGGCCGACCGAAGGGCTGCTTGACGACAGGACAACCCATTTGTTAGGACTGCAGATGCTATCCTGTTCGGACATCTACATTTATGGTAGGTACAAAACTGTACTTTCTCCGTGTTTCTGTGAGTAGTTCCTCCCTCCAAGAAGCAACTATGATGCCTCGCAAGAACGGCATGCACGGTCAAACCAAATCCAATAAACCACAAACGACCAGCATAAAGCGATGGTAGAACCAGATACAAATCCTTTATTGTCGATAATACATATCAGGAATTATTAAACCAGACCGGTTTCGGCCTCACAGCCTTTATCAATGGTAAACAGATGAATAAAGCAATGAACTTGAGCTAGTCACATTTATAGTCCTCTCTGCTATACGACAAAGCATTGGTATAGCCCAACCTAGTGGTTAGGATGTATGAACACATTGAAAATCAAAATAATTCAAAACAAGAGTGTAAAGTAATATGTGGACAGTACCTCTATTTAGAGATAATGAAAAATTATTCTAATACTAATTAACCACTGTATATATTGAAAAATTAAGCCCCGATATTGCCTAATGGTAATTAGAAAGGACATAAGTGGACAATAAAGTCCCATACTAATATAAATGAAATAATAACATCTCAGCGCATAGGTAGAAATTGAGTAATACTAGTCAAAAAGGCTACACTATTATCCAGTCATGAATACTGGAAAAACAAAATGCCTATAAAGCTATAAGAAAACAACATATACTTATATACTATATATATCAAGAAACATGTCAATGAATATGAAAATATTGTTATAAGTGGTCATTCAAACCAGGTGGAAAAAGTGCCCCAAAATTGATAATCCAGTATTGTTCCTTTTTATTTAGAATCGAGTGCCAACCTTGCTGATGACTACGATCACCCACAATTTTATCAATAACCATAAATTTGAATTGTGCATTTGAATGTTTAATGGTGTGTCTATAGAGGGCGTTTGTGTCTCTCATGACCAACTTACTAAGGATCGTAAAATCCGCAAGTTCAACAGGGACTGCACTGACTATCAAAGGGGTCGTCCTTTTGATACATCTAAAACAGTAAGATTTAATGATACCAGTCACAAAACATCTGGCACTAAACCCAGAAAGAGACCACGATCTATTTTAAAATCCACTGATGCATCCTTTGCTAGCATTTCTGGCGATGAGTCATCATACACGGATAACGATGGTTGCAACCATCGAGAATCACCAAAGAGCAAAAAATCTAATACTAAAACCCCTTTAGATATAGACCAAGGTGACGAGGGGGTCGCAAGCACAAATGCAACAAATCATTCCATGGAGAGTCTGATACGAACATTGTTGAAGTAACTCCAGATTGTTTTGATAATGTCTTGAATTTATCTGATGTACCGTTAACTGATGCACAAATAATTTTACTGAATAAAGGCCTTGGTTTCATCCCCGTTTTTTTTAGTGATGAATATAGTACAGTAAATGATGTTTTATCATTTTGTCGCAATTTGAATCTTAAATTATTCTTTTCAGGTAACATCTCTCAAAGGTCAACAGAGTTTAGATTTTTGAAATCGAATTTCCAACCACCCATGAACAAATTTGTCTCAATATTTCAGCAGTCAGTTATTAAGGATCTACATTTTCACCATCAGGAGTCAAGCATTCTAGGCCAAAATATTTCTCTCATGCAAAAAACTGCTATGGAGGAATTGAGGCACAACCGAGACATCGCTATTTTACCTGCAGATAAGGGGGGTGCTGTGGTTGTTATGAATACTGGGGATTATCTTAATGAAGGCAAAAGACAATTGGCGGATCGTAAGTGTTATATGCAGATGTATATAGACCCCGCATTGGTATATAAAAAAGAAATTGATTCCTTTTTGCAAATGGCAGAGGAACAAGGCATTATAACAACTAATACAGTTAAACATCTGACTGTTAAGGATCCACAAAAACAGATATATCATATTTTGCCAAAAATACATAAATCCATTACTAAACCACCTGGTAGGCCTATAGTTTCGGGTATTGGTTCATTAACCGAACCACTTTCCACTTTTCTTACACATTATCTTAAACCATTATTGTCATCAGTAAGGGCTAGACTAAAGGATACGACACACTTTCTTCAAATCATAGCGGATACCCAACTTGAACAGGATTGGCTTATGTGTACACTAGACGTGAAATCTTTATATACCAGTATTCCACATTGGGCTGGGCTGCAATCACTACAATATTGATTGGTAAAGTCTGAAATGTACCCACCAGGTTTTAACACATTACTGATCTGCATGGCAGAACATGTGCTA